>NC_058519.1:511899315-512199315 GCF_904849725.1 Hordeum vulgare subsp. vulgare
CTCCGTAAACGAGCAAGAACGGTGATCGCCCTGCAGATCTATTCGGGGTTGTGCGGAGACCCCCAAAGCACTGAAGATAGCTCGGTGACCCATGCGCCAGCGGCATGTCCCACCTCTAGCAGGAGTCGGGGCTTCAAACCTTGCAGAATAAGTCCATTCGCCCGCTCTGCTTGTCCGTTTGTTTGAGGATGCGCCACAGATGCAAAATCCACTCGGATACCTTGGCTTGCACAGAAACCTTTGAATCTGTCCGAGTCAAAGTTTGTCCCGTTGTCCGTGATTATGCTGTGAGGTACCCCGAATTTGGAGATGATGTCCCTGACAAACTTGATGGCTGTTAGGGCGTCGAGCTTCTTGATGGGCTTGGCTTCAATCCATTTTGTGAACTTGTCGACTGCCACCAACAGATGTGTGTATCCTCCTTGGCCTGTCCTGAATGGACCAACTGTATCTAATCCCCATACTGCAAACGGCCACACAAGAGGGATTGTCTTCAATGCAGATGTTGGCTTGTGGGACTTGTTGGAGTAGAACTGACAGCCTTCACATCGGTCGACCATATCTTTAGCCATTTCGTTTGCCTATAGCCAGAAGAAGCCAGCTCTGAATGCTTTGGCGACGATTGCTCTTGAAGAGGCGTGATGACCGCAGGTTCCCGAGTGAATTTCTTCCAGGATCAACTGTCCCTCCTCTGGGGAGATGCATCGTTGAAGAACGCCTGAAACGCTTTCCTTGTACAACTGGCCATCAATGACAGTGAACGACTTCGACCTGCGGACTATCTGCCTGGCCTGGACTTCGTCTTCTGGTAACTCCTGCCTCAGGATATATGCGATGATCGGCACAGTCCAATCGGGGATGACAGCAAGAATCTCCATGATCAGATCAACCACAGCAGGTACATCGACTTCAGTCGGATCTGTCAAGCTCTTAGGTTGTACTAGTTCCTCTGTGAAAGGATCTTCTTTAACTGAGGGAAGGTGGAGGTGCTCGAGGCAGACGTCACTCGGGACTGGTCTCCGAGTGGATCCGAGTTTTGCCAACTCATCAGCTGCTTGGTTCTTCAGTCGCGGAACGTGGTGGAGTTCTAGGCCTTCAAACTTCTTCTCGAGCTTCCTCACTACATTGCAGTATGTGGTCATGGTGGGGTTCCTGGCGTCCCACTCTTTCATCACTTGATTAACCACCAAATCTGAATCGCCATAGACCATCAGGCGACGGACGCCGAGTGTGATGGCCATGCGCAGTCCATAAAGGAGAGCTTCATACTCTGCCTCATTGTTGGAGGAATCAAAGTGTATTTGCAGCACATACTTGAGTTTGTCGCCCTTTGGCGATACGATCACAACGCCAGCGCCGGAGCCATTCAACATCTTGGACCCATCGAAGAACATTGTCCAATGAGCCGAGTAGATGTGGGTCGGTTGCTGTTGTTCTACCCATTCTGCTATGAAGTCAGCCAGAGCTTGAGACTTTATAGCTTTCTTGGCCTCGAACTTGATATCACAGTACAACATCTCCATTGCCCACTTCGCCACTCGGCCCGATGCGTCCCGATTGTGGAGGATTTCCGACAACGGAGCATCAGAAACGAGAGACACCGAGTGGTCTTGGAAATAGTGAGCCACCTTCTTCGCAGTCATGTAAATCCCGTAGATAAGTTTTTGATAGTGGGAATACCTCTGCTTGGAAGGGGTCGGGACTTTGGAGACGTAATACACTGGCCGCTGAACTTTGTATGCTTTGCCTTCTTCTTCTCGTTCGATTGTAAGAACAGTGCTGACGACTTGATTTGTAGTCGCGATATACAGAAGAAGGGGCTCTTTACTGAGCGGAGCAGTAAGAACCGGCTGGGTGGAAAGTAGGACTTTGAGGTCGTCGAACGCAACTTGGGCTTCATCTGTCCACTTGAAAGTATCTGATTTCTTCATGAGTCGGTACAGAGGGAGTGCTTTCTCGCCGAGTCGACTGATAAACCTGCTCAAAGCCGCTAGGCAACCTGTGAGCCATTGAACATCGTGTATTCTGACCGGCCTCTCCATTCGGACGATGGTCCCGATCTTTTCGGGGTTGACATCGATCCCTCGTTCAAAAACGAAGAAACCGAGTAACTTTCCGCTGGGAACGCCGAATGAACACTTGGCGGGGTTGAGCTTGATATCGTACCTACGAAGGTTGGCGAATGTTTCTGCCAAGTCAGTCAGCAGGTCGGAACCTTTGCGAGACTTGACTACGATATCATCCATATATGCCTCCACATTCCGACCGATCTGGTCGAGGAGGCATTTTTGGATCATGCGCATAAAGGTAGATCCTGCATTCTTCAAGCCGAATGGCATAGCGATGTAGCAGAAGCATCCGAATGGGGTGATGAAGGTTGTTTTTAATTCATCGGGGCCATACAGACGGATCTGATGATAGCCCGAGTAGGCATCAAGAAATGACAAACGCTCGCAACCCGTAGTCGAATCAACAATTTGATCGATGCCGGGGAGCGGAAAATGGTCTTTCGGGCAGACCTTATTGAGATGCTTGAAGTCGATGCACGTTCGGAGCGACATGTCCTTCTTGGGCACCATGACAACATTGGCGAGCCACTCGGAGTGGTGTACCTCGCGAATGAAGTTGGCTGCCAAAAGCTTGGCCACTTCTTCTCCGATTGCCTTCCTCTTGTGCGCGGCGGTCCGACGCACGCGTTCTCGGACAGGCCGAGCGGCGGGATCCACATGCAGTCGGTGCTCAGCCAACTCCCTGAGTACACCTGGCATGTCAGAGGGCTTCCATGCGAAGATGTCCCAGTTCTCACGGAGGAATTGGGTGAGCTCGGCTTCCTATTTAGGATCGAGGGTGGTGGAGATGTTCGTCGGGGTAGCAGTGTCGTCTGTCGGGTGGATGCTGACCTTCTTCGTCTCTCCCGCCGACTGGAATGCAGACTCCGAAGCTGGCTTCTTCGCACGCATCAAGTCAGCGGGGTCGACTGTTTTCTTGTACTCGTCAAGCTCAAGGACAGCCATCTGCTGATCGGCGATCCTTGACCCCTGCTGCAGACACTCTTCGGCCCGCTGTCGATTGCCTGTGATAGTGATCATGCCTTTCGGGCCCGGCATCTTTAGCTTCAGGTACACGTAACATGGACGGGCCATGAAACGTGCATACGCCGGGCGGCCCAGAATTGCGTGGTATGCACTCTGAAAGTCCACCACCTCGAACGTCAGCTTTTCCTTGAGGAAGTTCTTGTCGGAGCCAAAAACGACGTCCAACGCGATCTGGCCGAGTGACTTGGCCTTTCGTCCAGGGACGACTCCATGGAACTGCATGCTCCTCTCGTTGAGTTTGGACATCGGAATGCCCATCCCCTTGAGAGTGTCGGCATACATGATGTTCAAGCCACTGCCGCCGTCCATGAGGACTTTGCGCAGTCGGACTCCTTCCACCACCGGGTCGACGACCAGAGCCTGTCTCCCTAGGGTGGGTACGTGTGTTGGATGATCCGACTGGTCAAAGGTGATCGCAGTCTGAGACCATTTGAGGAACTTGGGGTTGGTAGGGGTGGCCATGTTCACCTCCCTGTTCACGAGCTTCAGTCGACTCTTGCTCTCAACGTCAGCGAAAATCATCAGTGTTGCATGGACTTGGGGAAACGGATCCTCCTTATCCTCCTCATCCTGTTCATTGTCCTTTTCACTCGGTTGCCCTTCGCCGAATCCCTGGATCAGGAGGCGACATTGCCGAGTGGTATGCCTCGGATATATGGCGTTGCCCTCTTCATCCATCTTCGTATGAATCGGACATGGCTGGTCCAGGATGGGATTGTTGAACTGCTTCTTCTTGGGGGTGAACTGAGCCTTCCCCTTGCCTTTGAACTTGGCGTTGGTAACAGCTGCAGCTTCTGCCTGCGGAGTGGACGGAGCTTTTTTGCTTCTGCTTCCGAGTGTTACTCCCATCTCCGTCGGCGACTGTTTTGTGCTTGCCGCTTCGGATGCGGTCCTCTTCTTCACCATTTGCATATTCTGCCGCTATCTCCATCATCTTGCTCATGGAGATGTCGCCTGTTCGGCCGAACTTCAGGTACAGATCCCTGTACCGCAGGCCTGCCTTGAAGGCGCAAACTGCTTGATGCTCTGTGACGTTCTCCACCGTGTGGTAGAGGGTCGTCCAACGCTGAATGAAATCGCGCAGGGGCTCATTCTGCTTACAGTGTTGGAGCTCCACGAGGCCAGCAGGGCGCTTGCACGTCCCTTCGAAGGTCCTGATGAACACTCGGGCCAGATCTGCCTAGCTGTAGATGCTTGAGGGGGCCAACTGGTTCAGCCACGCTCGCGCCGAGCCGTCGAGCATTAGAGGGAGGTGCTTCATGGCGACATGGTCGTCCCCTCCTCCGATCTGGACTGCCACTCGGTAATCATCCAGCCACATTTCTGGCTTGGATTCTCCTGTAAACTTGCTGATCCCCTTCGCCAATCGGAAGTTGGGAGGGATATCAGCCGAACGGATGGCTCGACTGAAACATTCGGGACCAGAAACATTGGCCCTGCTTTCACTCGGACGGTCAATATCGTAACCACCGTGGTGGGCTCGGCCCCTGTCGACCCTCCGCTGGGCGATATGCCCTCTTGCGTCGAGCCTTGGGTCGTAAGTGTCACCAACTGAACGCCGATCATCATGATGTCGGGGTCTGTAGGGCCCACCCCGCGGAGGGGTGCGTGAACGTCAACGATCTTCGGGATTTATGGAACGGCTGCCTCCCCTGTGTCGCTGATGAGAACCAGGGCTATGAACTGACCGATGCGTGTTCACATGAACAGAACTATTGTGGATCCTGTTGTGCGACTGGGAGACCGCCGAGTTTTGCTGCTGCACCATGTGCAGCAGGGCGCGGATTTGCTCGATCCCCCTGCCAACTTCTGAATCAGTCGGCTAAAGGGAATCGGCTATCTTGGCCGCGGCAGCCAAGTTGAGGATGGGCGTGCGGAACAACTCCACGTTGCTCCGCCGAGTGTGCCGACTGGCAGAACGGCGAGGTGGACGGCGAGCGCCGCATGTTTCGCCGATCTCATGCTCGTTCCGGACAGCTTGGCGAGGACTTCCATGGGAGTTGGCCATGTGTACTTCTGCTGCAGGCCTGCGACCCAAGTACTCAGAAGGGATCTCAGTCGGAACCGAGTCTGAGCGCTGGGACGGCGGGGCAACCACAACCGACTCTAGGACCGCCACTTGCGAAGACGCATTCTGGCGCGCCTGGGCGTGTTGCACCCAACGCTCGAGCCGCGGACGGCGGGATCGCTTGTTGCGGCGCGCGACGGCGGCGTAGGCCGACACCGGAGCCGACTGCTGGAGAAGAAGAATGACGCGGGCGCCGGCACGGAAGTGCGTAGCTCCGCGACGGGGAAGCGCCTCGACGTCGAGAGGTGCGTCCCGAAGCCACGCCAAATCGTCAACGATGAAGGAGAGAGCGCCGAAGAGGATCTCGTGACCCATGCTCGAATCTCCACCGGACGACATGATGAAAAGATGTAGTAGCAAACTCGCCGGAAGTCGCTTAGACGCCTGCCCCACGGTGGGCGCCAACTGTCGTGGGTATAAGTCTGACAGTAGATGTGTAGGGTACGAAAGGATGGGCAGAGCCTTAGCTACGGCGAGGTTGTATGAGTTCAGGCCCCTCTACGGTGGAGGTAATAGCCCTACATCTCAGTGCTCTCGGAGCTTGTTGTCGAGTGGAATATAGAATACAGTGATTTGCTAACCCCTGCACCAGTGGGGGAGGGTGGCTTATATAGAGTGCGCTGCCCTCCACAATGGTTCGGTGCACAGGGGTGGAGTAGTGGCGAATAAATGCCTACGTTACAGGTAACGTATGTCTTAAATGCTAATAAAGGCACATGGAAACGTATGACCGTTTCCCTCCAAAGGGGTTACGATGCACAGAGTGGAATCCAGTCGGTTAGTTTGATATTCTCCGAATGCTCGTCTTCGACTGGATGGTCGAGGATCTGTTACCAACTGGATGATGGGAACTCCTTAGTTCAGTCGGAACTGACTAAGGGCCTTGTCCCTTATGAGGGGTAGTCCTTGGGTAGGACCTACAGGGCAGGCCTATGACCCTACCCTAGGACTATAACCCCATCAATCCATGTATGAAAACAAAGTGTAGACTTTGGAAGAACTACTTGATGGTCGTAAGACTGTTAACTGCGGATGGATCTTTAAAGGGAAGACAGACGATGATGGTGAAAAGTCACCATTAAGAAAGCTCGACTTGTCGCAAAGATGTTTCCGACAAATTCAAAGAGTTGACTACGATGAGACTTTCTCGCTCGTAGCGATGCTGAAGGTCTGTTGGAATTCTGTTAGCAGTTGCTGCATCATTTATGAAATCTTGCAGATAGGATGTCAAATATTGTTTCCTCGATGGTTTCCTTGAGGAAAGGTTGTATCTAATACAACCAGAAGGTTTTGACGATCCTAAAGGATGCTAACAAGTATGCAAAGCTCCAGCGATCCTTCTATGGACTGGAGCAAGCATCTCAGAGTTGGAATAAATGCTTCGATGAGATGATCAAAGATTTTACTTTTATACAAAGTTTATGAGAAACTTGTATTTCTGAAGAATCTAGTGGGATCACTATAGAATTTCTGATGAGTATATGTGGTTGACATATTGTTGATCGAAATTAATGTAGGATTTCTGGAAAGCATAAAGGGTTGTTTGAAAGGAGTTTTTCAAAGGAAATCCTGGATTGAGCTACTTGAACATTGAGCATCAAGATCTATGGAGATAGATGAGAGTGCCTAATAGACCTTTCAACGAAATGCATGCCTTGACAAGTTTTGAAGGAGTTCAAAATAGATCGGCAAAGAAGGGGTTCTTGGCTGTGTTGTAAGGTGTGAATATTGAGTAAGACTCAATACCCGACCACGACAAAAGAAAGAGAAAGGACGAAGGTCGTCCCCTATGCCTTAGCTGTAGGCTCTAAGGTATGTCATGCTGTGTACCGCACCTGAGTGTGCCTTGACATGAATCAGTCAAAGGGTACAGGAGTGGTCCAAGAATGGATCACTGGACAACGGTCAAAGTTATCCTTAGTAAATAGTGTACTAAGGATTTTTTTTCTCGATTATGGAGGTGATAAAAGGAGTTCGTCGTAAAGGATTACGACGATGCAAGCTTTATCACTAATCCGGGTGACTCTGAGTAGTAAATCTAATTCATATAGTGGAGCAGTCATTTGGAATAGTTCCAAATGGTGCATGGTAGCATCATCTATAGAATGACATAGAGATTTGTAAAAGCACACATGGATCTGAAAGGTTCAGACCCGTTGACTAATAAACCTCTCTCACAAGCAATACATAATCGAACCACAGAATTGTATGAGTGTTAGATTCATTGCAATCACATAGTGATGTGAACTAGATTATTGACTCTAGTGCAAGTGGGAGACTATTGGAAACATGCCCTAGAGGCAATAATAAGTTGGTTATTATTATATTTCCTTGTTCATGATAATTGTCTATTATTCATGCTATATTTGTATTAACCGGAAACAGTAATACAAGTGTGAATACATAGACCACAACATGTCCCTAGTGAGCCTCTAGTTGGCTAGCTCGTTGATCAATAGATGGTCATGGTTTCCTGATCATGGACATTGGATCTCATTGATAACAGGATCACATCCTTAGTAGAATGATGTGATGGACAAGACCCAATCCTAGGCATAGCACTAGATCGTATTGTTCGTCTGCTAAAGCTTTTCTAATGTCAAGTATCGTTCCTTAGACCATGAGATTGTGCAACTCCCGGATACCATAGGAGTGCTTTGTGTGTTTCAAACGTCACAACATAACTGGGTGATTATAAAGGTCCAGTACAGGTATCTCCGAAAGTGTCTGTTGGGTTGGTACGAATCGAGACTCGGATTTGTCACTCCGTGTGACAGAGAGGTATCTCTGGGCCCACTCGGTAATGCATCATCATAATGAGCTCAATGTGAATAAGGAGTTAGTCACGGGATGATGTGTTACGGAATGAGTAATGAGACTTGCCGGCAATGAGATTGACCAAGGTATAGGGATACCGACGATCGAATCTCGGGCAAGTATCATACTAGTAGACAAAGGGAATTACATACAAGATTGATTGAATCCCCGACATCGTGGTTCATTCGATGAGATCATCATGGAACATGTGGGAGCCAACATGGATATCCAGATCTCGCTGTTGGTTATTGACTCGAGAGGTGTCTTGGTCATGTCTGCATGGTTCCCGAACTCGTAGGGTCTACACACTTAAGGTTCGATGATGCTAGGGTTGTAATGGGAATAATATGTGGTTACCGAAGGTTGTTCGGAGTCCCGGATGAGATCTCGGACGTCACGAGGAGATCCGTAATGGTCCGGAGGTAAAGATTCATATATAGGAAGTGAGGATTTGATCGCCAGAAGTGTTTCGGGAATCACCGGTAATGTACCGGGACCACTGAAAGGGTTCAGGGGGTCCACCGGGAAGGGCCACCAGCACCAAAGGGCTACATGGGCCAAGAGTGGATGGGAACCAGCCCCTAGGTGGGCTGGTGCGCCACCCATCTTGGGCCCAAGGCACACAAGAGGGAGAGGGAGGGCAAACCCTAGGCGTGGGGCTGCCTTGGGTGGCAAGCCACCCTAGGGCGCCACCTCCTCCTTCTCTTGGCCGCCGCCGCCCCTCTCCCATGTAGGGTTGTCGCACCACCTAGGGGAAACCCTAGGGTGGCACACCCTCCTCACTCTCCTCCTATATAAACCCAAGGGGTTTGGGGCTGCAAACACACAAGTTCATCCTCCCCTCGGAGCAGCCCTACCTCTCCTCCTCCTCGTCCTCCGTAGTGCTTGGCGAAGCCCTGTCGGAATACCATGCAGCTCCACCGTCACCACGTCGTCGTGCTACTGGAGCTCTCCTTCAACCTCTCCTCTCTCCTTGCTGGATCAAGACATAGGAGACGTCATTAGGCTGCACGTGTGTTGAACGCGGAGGCGCCGTTGTTCGGTGCTTAGATCAGAATCTTCCGCGTTCTGAATCGCTACGAGTACGACTCCATCAACCGCGTTCATAGTAACGCTTCCGTTATGCGATCTTCAACGGTATGAAGATGCTCTTCCCCCTTTGCTCGTTGCTGGTTTCTCCTAGATAGATCCTTGCGTGACGTAGGATTTTTTTTTTGAATTACTACTACGTTCCCCAACACTTCCCATTTGGAAAGGAGTTTACATGCGAAAAAATCTAAAACGAGAACTGTACAAAAGCACTAGGTCCCCTACATTAAGTTCTCATTTCTGAATTCTCTTGTCATGCCATCTTTTAACTTTCTCTTTAAATAAATTACCATTTTCATAAGCTTGCATCCTCCATTCATCTAATGAGTTAATATCAAACAACCTTTTTTCACCGACAAGTTCGAAATTATAATTAAATTCTTTAATTGCCCAATAGGCTTTATGTTCTAGCTCTAGAGGTAAATGACAAGCTTTTTCATAAATCATTTATATGGGGACATCCCCATGGGATTCATATAAGCAGTCCTATAAGCCCACAAAGCATCAACAAGTTTCTTAGACCAATTCTTTCTGGGCCTATTAATAGTCTTTTGCAAGATTAATTTTATTTCACAATTTCTGAATTCAACTTATCCACTAGACTGAGGATGATAAGGTGATGCAATTCTATGGTTAACATCATATTTAGCTAACAGTTTACAGAAATCACCATGGATAAAATGTGAACCACCATTAGTCATGTATATTTTGCATGATCTTGCAAATTAAGAGAGAAAGGTATAAGAATTAGATCAGAAAGTATAATATCGATCAAAAACATAATAAATAGGAATAGGAAAACATGATGTAAAATGGGCGTATCAACATTTCTGCATAAACCCCACAACGCCTTTCATCGACGCGTGATGCATGAATAAATAGTTCTGATGTAAGTCTTGTTGAGTACCTTTGTACTCATTGTTTCTTAATTACATTTTTGCGCATGTGAACGTTGTTTCACTTGGTGGTTTCTATCTTGAGTTTGGCATCGACGAATAGCTTGGGAATCCCAAACATCAGTCTGGTTCCTCTCAAGGGTCATTTGTTTTGTGCAAGGCTTCGTAAGACATTTGTTACTTATCTGTACACACACATGATTTGCTTCTGTTGTAGCTTGCATGCTTGAGTGTTGGGTCATGTGATCCTTGCTTGTAATGAGTATGCTATGAATGGCTCCTCTGAGTCTTAACAAATGCTTTGCGTCGTAAAATTATGTTGTGATGCCATGATCTACCAATATATATCGTGAATATTGTGTGTATGCTTTTGAAATACATGTTATGTGTGGGATTCGACACCTAGTTACACACCGCTGGCAACCTTTCTTATAGGCAAATGCCTCGATGTGTTTCCATTGAGCCTTGATAGTTTGCTACTGCTTCGGAACACAATGATTGACCAACATGCTTCGTGAGGGGTTCCTGTGTTTGACTGAGCCAGAATCTCTATCATGTACTCTACTAGCGACTTACTCATACAAGCTAGAGACAAAAGACGCAAACGGTCTGGTCCACGTAAGGTGAAAGTGGCGTGTTACACGTTAGATACACGTGCGTAGACATCGGGATCTTACACGAGGCCATGTATGGTGAAGGTAGGAGATTGTTTTTCTTTATCCTCCACAAGCAAAGGTTTTCTTACATTGGCATAAAACTAAAAACGCATAAAATACACATGGATATTATATCTCGCTTATAAAGAGACTATCACCCGACTCATTTAAATGACACATTCATATGTGCCGACCCTTAGCGTTGTGCTCGCTATTTCAGCCGCTCACTTGCTCGTTTTATGTACAATTATGTCTTCTTTTTTCCCTTTTTTGTTTTTCATATTTTTTATTATTTATTTATGTTTCCATTTTTTCTATCACTTTCCATTGGTTTTCAGTTTTTCGTCAATTTTTCTTCGTTTTTCCAGAGTTTTTAGTGCTTTTTTCATCTCTTCATTTCATTTCGTTTTTCTTTATTTTTTGTTTTTACTCGTTTCTTATTTTTACTTTGTTTTTTTGTGTTTCCTTTCTGTTTTTTATACCTTTTATTTATATATTTTTCTATACATGATGATCAATATTTATGAACTTTTAACATTTTAGAAATACATGGTTAACATTTTTGTAACTCTTTTTACGTCTACTTTTTCCATACACGATATACATTTTTTGGTATACATCCGAAATGTTTTATATACACATTAGTATTCTTAAAATTCATAATTAACATTGTTTTAAATATATTTTCGTGACTACTTTTTTCATAAATAATTTACTGTTTTTATATACAGCATGAACATTTTATATACACACGTTTAATATTTGTTTTTAATTCATGAATAATATTTTTAAACATATCTTTTTTGATGTCCAGTTTTTTCATACACAGTCTACATTTTTGGCATGCACCAGGAATACTTTTTATATACACATTTAACATTGTCCAGATAAATGATTAATATTTAAAAAAAATAATATTTGTTGTTGTCTACATTGTTCATACACATTCCAAATTTTTTGTATTTATCCGGATTATTCTTTTATACACATTCAACATTGTTAAAATGCATAATTAACATTATTGAACTTATATTTATTGATGTGTAATTTTTTCCCATATACATTTTTCTTTTCATATACATAAAAAACATTGTTATTTATGCACATTTCACATTTTTCAAAGATATGAATAAATAATTGAAAATTTTGAAAAGTTGAAACTTATATATTTTGTTTCTACTTTTTTATACATATTGGACATTTTCTGCATACGTTGGAAACATTTTATTATACACGTCATAGATTTTTTTAATGTATTATTAACCTATTTTCAGTTTTTTATATAAAAATATCTTCATAATGGACATACTCAGAATATTTCAAAATCTCAGCAGAAGTAACAAATAAAATCAAAACAAAAATAAAACATGAAAGGTCTGTGTCAGCGTTAGACCGGCCCAATTAGGCAGTCGCCTTCAGCGAGATGTCCTAAACCGACACATAGCAAGATCTTTAATTAAGAAGTACATCTTGCAAAAGGTAAACGTTTTCCGCCCGTGCGCCGGCGGAACATTCGGCCGGACGCACGCGCGTCCTTGATTTTGCGTGCTACTCCCATCCTGAACGGCCTGCGATCTCCTTCCCATCTCGAACGGCTCGCGCGCTGCGCCCCATCATCCACGTGCCCCTGCGCCGCCGCCGTCGCTGCGCCGGTCCGTGCCCCCGTCGGCCCGCCCGAATCGCCAGTTCCTGCCACCGTCAACTGTCCGCATCGCCGGATCCAGCTTTCGCCCATCGTCCTCGTCGTCTGCCCGCCATGGTCGGGGCGCACGTATACAAGTGTTTACAAAACGTCACTGAAAATTGCTGCAACGACTATTTAAAAAAGCTTCAACCGTTGATTAAACAAGCTGTAATCATACATATAAAAAGCTGCAAGGCAAATCGTACTTTTTCCTCGTGAAGTATTTGGTTGAAGTTTTTTTTTAACAGATGAAGCTTTTCTATACACGGTTGAAACTTTTGAGGAGTGATCGCGCGAGATGCTGCGGTCGGGGCGGCGTTTGAAACTTTTTTCATACACGGTTGAAGCTTTTTCTGTCAACGTTTGCAACTTTCCCTCGTTGAAGTTTTTGGTTGAAGCTGTTTTTCTTAACGGTTGAAGCTTTTCTACACAAGGTTGAAAAATTGTATCCAGCGTTTGCAACACAGGAGGTGAGATGCGACCGAAACGAGGTGAAGACCGACGGGCTGCATCCATGGTGCTTTCGACGGGCGGCCGAGGCGGCGACCGACGGCGAGGGCGACCAGCGGTGAGGAGGCGAGGCGAGGCGGTCGGCGCGTGCTGGGGCGTCGGCGTAGGCGAGGCGGTCGACGCGTGCTGGGGCGTCGGTGCGGGCGAGGCGCGTGCTGGGACAGCGACGCGTGCAAGGATGGCGGGCGGTGGGGGCTCGCGCGACCAGATCTGGCGGTCAGGGGGCCCTGATCTAACGGCTGCTGCGCGACCGGCGCGAGCCCTCGAGCCGGCGCGCCGGCGCCTAGCACTGCCCCTTGCAAATTTCACTTTTGACTTTTTAGGGTTGACAATGACACATGTGCGCCATTTGGTCCAACCTAATCCCGTATCCTTTTTATAGTTAGATTTCTCCCATCGAAGTCTTCAAAACTAAATCAGATGTTAATAGATTTCGACGAACTTTTTCAAAAAAATAAAAACACAAACATGAAGATCTATTTTTTATTTCCGATAGGACCTCCGGTGAAAATGAATTTGTGTTTGTAGGTGAAGCAAATTTATGCTTTTCGTTGAAGAAAAAAACACGTTTGTTGTTCTCTTTTTGAGAGGACTACTCTCATGAAGGCAAATATGCGCTTCCACGAGAATCAAATCTGCACCTTCCATGCAAGCAAGGAAAACATTTTTTTTCCTTTTCCAAGACATTTGTGTCTCTGGAAATCAAATATGTGCCTCCCGAAAAGAAAAAGAAAAAGTGTTTTTTCAAATAGTCACAATTGTGCCTCTCACGAATCAAATATGTGCCCACATAAGAAATAAATTTGTACCTCCCATGAAAGCAAAAATGAACGTATTATTTTTATAGGCACAATTATCTCTCAAGGAAACAAATCTGTGTCTTCACGAGAAACAAATACACGCTTCCCGTGAAAGAAAGAAAAACATGTCTTTTTGCGCATTTTTTGTTTAATATATTTTCAAATGAAACCCAAGGAAAATCCAGACAAACTCAAATCCTCCAAAAATATCCTCTAACCCGGAACGCATACAAATTTGTTTCTAAAAAAACGTATAACATACGACACGTGACAGGGTGACAGTGTGCCAAGTGCCCACCAAAATGATCCTTGCGGTGCTGCCCGGTGGGTACTCTCCCGAGACATAAGCACATCCGAAGATCCAAGACGCTGACTTGGAGCATCTTTAGCAGATCCTTTAAAAATGGTCAAGCCCGTAAATTTTGATGTTTTCAGTTTTATGGTGTCAAAAAATCACTTCGAATACAGCGTGTAAGAGCATCTCTATCAGACCCCGTATAAAGCCGACCCGCAAAAGTCGTTTGGAGTTCGTGGAAAAACGTTTTTGCGGGTCGACGTTGGCGGCCGCCGAGCAGACCCCGCAAAACAGACCCATATAAAAAGATGCAAACGTCGGCCCGCAAAATATATCATTTCCATTACATTTTAGTCATGAAAACACATTTAGTTGCTTCTTTATTGTCTTTAAAGGCATTGGATACATCATAATTCACCAAATCTTTGCTAAAACAGCAAGGTCAAAGAAAACAAGAACCACAATTACACATTTTAGAAGATATCCAACTTCCATAACTGCTCTCACTAGTTGGATCAACATCTTCTCCATCCATTCATTGTTGATCTCGGGGTTCTTCACCTTGCATTCTTCATTCTTCAGCTTTGATTCTAAATAAATAGACGTTTCTTCCCCTATAATTTTGTTTCTAATTGCACATGCAGCTACATCGTTAAGCTCAATTATACTAAGAAGTGCACGAACATCTATTAAGTTTCTGCCTATCAATAGATCGATGTATTCTTCTTTCCAATACTAAAATGAGAACTCACCTTCCTACACACATGAACACCTCAATAAGCTACCGTAATTTAAACAAATAAGTTTACAAAGCCGGAGAGGAAGAAGAGCATACTCCATCGTTTTTAAACACGTCGCCGTGGAATTTGCCGAAATCCGCCTTAAACTCACCAGAATTCATCACCGCACACCGGTAAATGCCGCTGGACACCGGAATCAATCACCGCCGGTTCGAATTGGATGAGCTCGACCTCGTTGTAGCCTCTCATGACCTCCGCCTGGCCGTCGGAATCCTCCCAGCACAGTCGACAAAGGGGCACGGCTCGGTAGGTGCGATTGGCAACGGAGTAGGGCACAACAAGCGGGCGATGGGGCATGGCCGACAGGTGAAGGGGCGCGGCTCGCGAGGCTGGGCGCGGTTGATGTTGTGATGGGGCCGGCGCGGCAGGTTGGGGGAAGGGCGGCGACGGCCAGATTGAAGGAAGGAACTCTTTATTCCAGTTTTAGAGTATGTGTTCGGTCTTAGCTAAAATGGACACTTAAGATGTCTTTTTTTCAACCCTTGTTCTAGTTTTATAGTTTGCGATCTTAAAGGTCTCCTAGAGATGGTGTTAAACCCAAATTTATTTCGGCTTGCACCCACATTTCTAACTAGGTGAAACTAGCCGAACCCACGGGCTGGCTCGCACATGACCTCCGATATGATGTATTTTGCGTCATACAGGAGCTCGGTGCACACAATCGACGCACGACTGGGCCAACGCACCAATCTGATGGTTGTTTTGTTTCCTATCGGGTGAAACCAAAAAAAGTTGGAAAACAACAGCACTCCTCTGGAATCAAAGCGACGACCTCACAATTCAACCGCGAAACACTAGCCACTCCACCACAGAGCACCTACTAAACATATTAGTTCAAATAACTATAAATACACAAAGTACCGTTGAGATTTGAAAAACATTTCTTGAAAATTGCAAGTAGTTCTGAAATAAGGCATTTTTTGAAAAGTGAAGATGTTTTGATATACCAATTTAAAAATTAAACACAAACAAAATGTGCAAATCCCAAACAGTTTCCAAAAACGCGAACAATTTATCAAAATGAAAAATTTCTAAAAACGAACAAATTATGAGAACACGAACATTATTACTCCCTCCGTTTCAGTTTATAAGGCCGACACGTGTATATAGGTCGTCAATTTGACCAACTTAATGAAAGACATATATTATAAAAAATATATCATTAGAAACTTTAGATGTTCTATTTTCTAATGATATAATTTTTATGTTAAATAATATATTTTATATAAGTCAAATTGACGACCTAGGTACACGTGCATGCCTTATAAACTGGGACGGAGGGAGTACAAAATTTTGAATATTTTCTGATACCACGAACACTTTTCAAATTTTCAACAAAAATGGAAAACAAGAGCATTTTTTAAATTCAGCAATAACAAACTAAAAACATGAACTCTTTTAAAAAGTGGGAACAAAATTTGTATTGTATGCTTTTTTAGTAGTGCGGACAATATTTAAAAAGGGAATTGCCAATAAAAATGTTGAATACGCAAAAAAATATATAAAATACTGGACAAATTTTGAAAACGAGAATGTTTTTTGAAATTCCTGAACAGTTTTTGAAACACGAACAATTTTATGGAACTCTGTTCTCTTTAAAACATGAACATTTTTTAAAAATTTGAAAACGAGAACGTTTTTCAAAATTCCTTAACATTTTCTGAAACACGAACAATTTTATGAAACCGTGAACAAATTTGAAAACAAGATTTTTTTAAAAAATTGTAAACAAATTTTATAAATGAGATTTTTTTAAAGTCCCAAAGAATTTTTGAAACACGAACATTTTAAAAATGTGAACAAAATTATAAAATAAGAACATTAAAAAATCAAACTATATTTCAAATGTCCGAAGAAAAGAGTAAATAAAAAAAGATGAAAAAGTTTGTGAACAACGGTTTGCAATTCATAACAACAATGCTCCTGTTTTCCAGAACGTTTTGAATTGGCGAAAACATTTAGAAAACATGACTTATTTATTCATGAACATATTTAGAAAGTGAAATTCCAGAACATTTTTCAAAATTTGTGAGCAAAAATTCAAAGGCGGACATTTGTTGAGATCCCCGGAACATTTTGTTATTTTGAGAACAAATTTTAAAGACATGAACATTTTTTGACTTTGCGAGCAAATTTCAAAGGGAGAACATTTTTTTACAATTATGAACAAAATTTTGAAAATGTAAACATTTTTTATAAAACAAGAACAAAATTTCATAATCTAACTTTTTTAAATCAAGAACAAATTATCAAAATGCGAACATTTGTTTGAAAATTCCTTAAATTGTTTGAATTGGTGAAAACATTTTGAAAACATGGATATATTTTATCTCGAACATATTTGGAAAATTGAAATTCCAGAACATTTTTTAAATTTGTGAACAAAAATTCCAGGACAAACATTTGTTGAGATCCCCTGAACATTTGGTTATTCTTATAACAAATTTCGAAAACATGAACATTTTCTGAATTTACGAACAAATTTCTAAGGGAGACCATTTTTTAAAGTTATGATTTTTTTTGAAAATGCAAACATTTTTTTATAAGAAAAAGAACAAAAAATAATAATCTATCTTTTTTGAAATCACAAAAAAAAATCAAAATGCGAACATTATTTTTGAAAGTTCCTGAAATTCTTTTGAATTGGTGAGAACATTTTGAAAGCATGGCTTTATTTATTCCTGAACATATTTCGAAAGTGAAATTCCAGAAGATTTTTGAAATTTATGAACAAAAATTCAAAAGCCAACATTTGGTGAGATCCCTGAAACATTTTGTTATTTTGAGAACAAATTTTGAAAACATAAACATTTTTTGAATTTTCGAATTTTTTTTGGAAATTGGTACATCTTTTGATATTCCCAGACATTTTCTGAATTTGTGAACAAAAAGTAAATGCAAACAGTTTTTAAATATGAAAATTCCACATTTTTTGAATTTTCAGACATTTCTAGTAAATTAGAAAATATATATTAAAGTTCTAATTTATTTGGAATTTGTGAACAAAATTTGGAAACAGAAATGTTTATGATTAAAACGAACAAAGTTGTAAAAGCGCCATTTTTTAATATTTTCTGAAAATTTGTTGAAAAATAAAATTAAAAATGGATTAAAAAAGGTAGGAAAAGAAAAAACGAAACAAATAAAATAAAAATGAAAGACTAAATAAAAGGAATAAAGGATAGAAAACAAAAAATGAAAAAGAAACCGAAAAAGACATAAAAACCGGCTCGCTGGAACTGGTCCGGCCCATCTCTCATTGTCTGCATCCTTGCCGTGTGCGATACCCCAACAATTCACCGCAACGAGCGGTAAATGGGGTTTTTCGGCTGGCACATCCCTCGAATGCAGAGCAATCCCGCCATGGGCCCTGGCCCTAGTGATGGCAACCTTACAACCCGTCGCCGTCGCACGACCTTTCCTCCCCGCTGCCCTTAGGATCTGCGTCACCGTCGCCCAGAACCACCCCCAAGGCCCCAACGCGACGCCCAATCGCCCGCCCTCCCGCCCTCTTGCCCGTCGTCAGTCATCTGGACACAACCGGCCGTGGAGCCTCGCTCGACGCTGCCCTAGGATCCACTCGACCTGAAGCTTGCATCAAAGACGCACTCCTGAGCCCCATAGATAGGTAGACTTCTCTCGCCTCTTGTGTTGGACACTCGACCAAGCAGAAGGGGTGGCCCTCCTTCCAAAAATATTCTTGGTTGCAACATATGGTGTATGAGACTTCCAGCTTTTCTCTTTTTTAGGGGTAAATGCTTTGCTTTATTGATCAATAATACGAAGTACCGGAATTACATGTGAATCAAAGGGTTGTAGGAGCCACACATGGCGTCCTTCCCCCAAGTGCAAAGCATGCTTAGCTAGTAGATGAGCTTCCTTATTCGAGGCTCTACCTTCATGTACAAAAGATATATTCTGAAAATCTAAATTTCCATCCGTGACTTCCTTCACAATTGGGCCAGTAATTCCTTGAATACCTGAGTTGATCTCCGTCACCGCTCAGAGGCAATCTGATGCAACGACGATATTCCGATGGAGCAGGTCCCTGGCTAGAGCTTGTGCTTCACGGCATGCCAGTGTTTCCAAAATATGAGGATCAGTTAACCCATGAAACACCACCGCAGATGCTCCCAAGTACATCCCCTGATCATCTCGGCAAACTGCACTTATAGCGCCAATAGGAGGAGCTTTGTAGACCGCCCCATCGACGTTTACCTTGGCATACCCCACAGGTGGTGGTTTCCAACCTGTTACTGCTGCCTGCACCGCCCTTACATGTGATAATGGGCGTAGAGGCCTGGTTTCCCCCAGCTCGGCGATGAACCTGTTGACGAAAGAATAGGTTGTTGATGGGCTTTGGTGTTCTCCTTCATGGATTAGCTTCCTTCGTGCATACCAAATCGCCCACAAAGTGACCGTCATGCGAATCGGTTCCTCCCGTGTAACCGAAGATATCATGTTGAATAACCATGAGCGTGCATCGGGTTCAGCAGTAACCAGCATGTGTTCAACCAGCCCATGATCGTGTAGCGCCCAGACACAACGCGCCATAGTGCAGGTAAGCAGTGAGTGGAACCACGAATCCTCGGTGCCACATATTGCACAAGAAAGTGACGAGGCCATATGACGGTGGTGCCGAACATCCGCTGTAGGAAGAGACGATTGTGTGAGTCTCCACAAAAAGACCTTGATCTTCGACGGCACTTGGATATGCCAAAGCTTGTCCCAGCAGTTTCTCTCTCTGCTACTGTCAGCAGGGCCTCCGCGCCCCTCTAGCCACGCTTCCCGTCTCAGTTTCGTCATGATAAGCATACGATAACACGATCTGACAGTAAACTCCCCCTTCTTTTCCTATGACCAAGCCCAGTAGTCCGCACTTTGCCTGGTAGGGAGGGGTATATTAAGAATCACGTTTGCGTCTATCGGGAGGAAAGTAGTATTGACCAGATCATGTCTCCACCTTGCAGGCGTACTGTCAATTAATTCCGACACCATATTGGGTCTATGGGGAGTAAGGCGGGCAATTAGGCGCATAGATGCCTCCTTAGGGAGCCAATTCTGGTTCCAGATATTAGTGTTTGTGCCATCGCCAATTCTTCTAATCAGTCCAACTTTGAGGGCCTCTTTCCCTTCAATGATTGTCCGCCAAATCTGCGAAGGATTGTTGCCAAGTTCCGCCTCCAAAAACTGAGAAGAGGAGAAATAGCGAGCTTTGAGGATCCTAGCACTCAGTGTTTCCGGAGCTGTAAGTATCCGCCAGGCTTGTCTTGCGAGGAGGGCGAGATTGAACAATTCTATGTCCCTAAACCCCAGCCCACCTTCATATTTGAGGCGAGTCATCACTTCCCAAGAAACCCAACATGTCTTTCTTTCACCATTCTTGCTGCCCCACCGGAATTTGCGGATCACTGAGTTGATATGAAGACATAGCCCCCGTGGCAGTTTGAAACACGCCACTGAGAAGACCGGGATTGCTTGCGCTACCGACTTAATCAGTACCTCCTTCCCTCCAGATGATAGCATTTTCTCCATCCAACCCTTGACTTTGCTCCAAACTCTGTCCTTTAGATACTTGAAGGCGCCATTCTTGCTGATCCCCACATCAGTGGGCATACCCAGGTATTTTTCATTCAAACTCTCATTCTGCACGTTGAGAATAGACTTGATAGAGTCTCTTACCGTGGGTGCACAACCTCTGCTAAAGAACACCGATGATTTAGCTTGGTTAATTTTCTGTCATGAGGCCATACAGTAGGTCTCCAACAGAGAATATATCAGAGTGGCTCCCTCACTACTTGACTTGAAAAACAGCAGGCTGTCATCGGCAAAAAGTAAGTGGCTGACCGAAGGGGCCGTTGGCGCCACTTTAATTCCATAGGAAGGCGATGACTCATTCTGACTTTTAAGGAGGCACGAAAGGCCCTCTGTTGCTAGCAAGAAAACGTAGGGTGACAAAGGATCTCCCTGTCGAATTCCCCTTGTAGGTTTGAATTGCTCCAACTTCTTCCCGTTAAATAAGACAGGGAAATGAACTGAGCTCACCATCCTCATGATTGTATCAATCCAAGCTGGTGAGAAACCAAGACCTGTCATCATAGCTTTCAGATAGTCCCATTCAAGGCGATCATAGGCTTTCATCATATCCAGTTTCAAAGCACAGAACCCATTCTGTTTTGAATTATTTCGTTTCACGAAATGAAGACACTCGTAGGCCGAGATGATATTGTCTGTGATCAGCCTGCCCCCCTACAAACACAGACTGCTCCTCTGATATGATCTCCGAAAGGATATTTTTTAGTCTATTAGCCAGAACTTTGGAGGCAATTTTGTAGATGACATTACACTGGCTTATAGGGCGGAACTGAGCAAGAAGAGTAGGATTATTTACCTTAGGTATAAGAACCAAGATAGTCTCATTCAGGTCATTTACCTCTTCCTCTCCTTTCAGAATTTTCAAGATAATGGGCGTGATCTCATCTCCACAGACGTCCCAATACCGCTGAAAGAAATGGGCGGGAAACCCGTCGGCCCTCGGGGCTTTAGTAGGAGCCATTTGGAACAGGGCTAACTTCACTTCTTCTTTGGTATAAGAAGAATTCAGTTTTTGGTTCATTTCATCAGTGACTTTCCTAGGGACCGTACTAGTCACTGCCTCCATATTTGTTGTGCCCTCTCACATGTAAAGGTGGTGATAAAAATCGGTTGCCATATGTTCCAATTCCACTTCATCATCCACAACAGTGCCATCTTCCCTTACCAGTGATTGGATTCTATTCTTACGTCGTCGTTTACTAGCCCGTAAGTGGAAGAATTTTGTATTCTTGTCTCCTGCAGCAAGCCAGGTAATGTGAGATCTTTGTCGCCACATGATCTCCTCTCTTCGGTATAGTTCTGCTAAGCGGTCCTTGATTTTAATCTCCATGCTAGTAGGTCCAGTACGACCAGGATCCGCCTGAAGTTTTGCAAGGTCTACATTTAACCGTTTAATCTCGGTACGGACATTGCCAAAAGTGGTTTTATCCCATCGGCTTAGTCCTTTAGACAAAACATCAAGTTTCGCCTTAAGGCCCTGAACAGCTGTAGCCCCCCGGGCCTTGCCAGTGTTGTTGTACCTCTTCCTGAAAACCATCATGCGCCTCCCACATCACTTCATATCTGAATTGTTTGCTGTGAGACTGTTCATGCAGTTCACCTTCCAATTGAAGCAGGATTGGGTTATGATCCGAAGTCGCTGCCACTCTATGTGACAGCTTCACATGTGGGAAGATGCTACTCCATTCACCATCCGCAAGAGCTCTATCCAAACGAACATGGGTATATGTTCCTCCGGCCACTCTTCTCTCGAAAGTCCAGTTTGGTCCCGAGAAATCGAGGTCATTGAGTCCGCAAACATCAATGGCGTCACGAAATCCATTCACCTGAGTCAAACTGCGGTGGCTCGAACCCTCATACTCATCCAATCGTAAAACCTCATTGAAGTCTCCGATGCATAACCATGGACAAGTGCTTGTAGAGGTCAGGGATCGCATAAGATCCCAAGTTATGCTTCTATCCTCAACTCGAGCTTCACCATAAACCATTGTCAGCCTCCATTGGGGAGCCCCTGGTATTGTGATCAGAGTATCAATGTGATAGTTTGAGTAACCGAAAGTCTCTAGCTTTATTGTATTATTCCAGAAAATACCAATTCCACCACTCCGTCCACAACTACTAATTGCAAAAGAACAGTCAAAATCTAGTGAACTTGCTAAGCTCTCAACTCGGCCCCCAGGAAGCTGAGTCTCCACAACACAAAACACTAGTGGAGTATACTGCCTCACTAGGTTGCGAAGCTCGCGAACTATCTCAGGTCTACCAGCCCCTCGACAGTTCCAACAAAGCACACTCATTGATCCCGGCAGCGCTCCTCGAAAGAGCCCGCCAACTCGCTCTGTGAGTCTGTCTTTTTCAGGGGAGACATCCCCGCTCTATGTTTCTTCCTGTCCCTTGGCGCCACATACTCGTGTGGGGGTGGTGGGACCTTCTCACAGGAAATCACATCCCCTCCCGTTCCAGCTACAGAGTCTGCAGGTGCTGTGGTCGACAAGTCGAGTTTTTTCTTTGCTGCAGAATTTACCATCGGTGGTTGTGCTTCCCCTCCATCCTTTTGTTCATCCGTCCTAGATTTCATGGGACTCTCAGCTGTGTCCTCCATGTTATCATTGTCGCTCAAATCAGCCTCCTGTGAAGAACGTTTTCTGGCTGTATGAGTAGCTCTAGCGTCCCCAGCCGATCTCCTTCCCCTACCCCGGTTCCGAGGAGGGTTTGAGTAGCTAGCTTGCCTATACTGATAGGAGGGTATTGATCTCCTCTTAGCTACCATCCATTGTCCATATTCAATCTCATCAGGGCCATGGACACCATCTCCACACTCTTCCAGGCTATGTCCCATAATGCCACAAACCTCACAGAAGAAACCAATTTTCTCATACTTTACTGGCACCAACATAATCTCCTCCCCACTGATCTTTAGTGGGGTGAACCGAACTAGAGGTTCACCAACCTTTATCTTAGCTCGTACCCTAACATAGTTCCCTTCAAAAACCCTAGCAGGGTTCAACTCTACGCTCTTGACCTGCCCAATTCTTCGTGCTAGCTGGTCGAGTACCCCTTCCCGGCGATAGAGCTCTGGGGTATCATGGATTTGAGCCCACGCATGTGTCCGATCAAGAGCCACCGTATGCGGCTTACCCTTCCCGTCGTATTCCTCCATGACCACCATGAGACCCCTGAAAATCCAAGGGCCTTGGTGCATAACCCTGTTCCAGTCACCGACACAGAAGAGTTGAACAATGAAGAGGTTATCATCCGCCTCTCGGATCAAAGGTTCCTGAGCCAGCCGCCAGATAAACTTCATCGTCGTTTTGAAAGATTCGGCACTGAAAGTTTTGTTTGTGTTCACCTTAGCTACTGCTAACCAGCGACTATCTTCCGTGAATTTGGCGATCTCATCATCCCCCACCATTACTGCATCCAACTCTGATTCCTTAAGTTTCATGTTCTTCATTGCCGACTCCAGATCGATCGGCGCTTTCCCCTTCCTACCCCCCGAAGAAGGCCCCCCCGGGGTTTTAGTCACCGATGAAGAAGTCATGATCGTAGAGTCCAAGCCCCCGATCCGATGGAGAGGCCTGAATCTATGCTAGTGTTGCAGGAGATAGAACCTCAACAACGACGAAGCGCCGTCGGAGTAGATTAAACCCTAAACCCTAGCCGTCGCTAGGGTTAGTCGTTAAGTTATCTTCTCTATTGCATGAAATTGTATAATGGTCTTTGCGAGAGGTATCCATGGTGAACAGGGACGGAGCTACAGGGTGGTCATGGTGGGCCGGCCCATCCTGGGATTTTGCATCATCCCACTATATGCCTATGGATCTCTGGCCCAGAGAAAAAAATATGGCCCGTAACTGGTTGACCTAGGACGAACACAATCCACGTCGAGCAGAACAGCCTCCTCCTTCCGACGACCAGCCGTCGTTCCTCGACCTCGCGGCCTCGCCGGCCGGAGCCCAGCCCGCCTTTCCTTCCCGCCCGCCCGGCCCTCGGCTCCAGCTGCGCGCCGGAGCACCCCCCCCCCCCCTTGGGTGCGTCCCTGACGGCCTGACCCCAGCTGCCCGGTGCCCTGCCTCCGCCCCCCTACAAAGTCGGAAGCTGCTGCCGCTGCTAACTCAATCACCAGCAGGTCTCGCAGCAAATGAGCAACCGAAAACCCCAATTTCTTATTTAGTGTTTACTTTTTTGCACTAGTTTATCCACTATATGAACACACGTAATTTTGCACATTATTTCTGCCTCATTTAGCTTTATTGATAGAAAATAGATTTTCTTACAGAATTGTTGAAGTATGTACTATCTAAACTATTTTATGCAAAACTGAGTTTTGATTGAGAATTTTAGTGTGTTTGCAAGACCATATTAATCTATTTTTATATGCTATTGGTAATTACTTAGAATGTTCACATATCAGATTGCTTATAAAAAAAGATTAGGGCGGACCACCCTGTCGTCAAATGCTAGCTCCGCCACTGATGGTGGGGAATATGAATGCTCCAATTTTATTTCCATAAGCTATATAACATTGTTGTTCTTGGATCAAATGATCCATTTTGTGTGAAGTACATAGCTATGGATTCATTTTATGTTAGCTGTATTAGGTATGGATCCATTTATTTTACTCCCTCCGTTCCTAAATATAAGACTTTTTAGAGATTACATTATAAACTACATACGGATGTACATAGACATATTTTAGTGTATAGATTCACTCATTTTGCTTTGTATGTAGCCTCCTAGTGGAATCTCTACAAGGTCTTATATTTTGGAACGGAGGGAGTAGAAGAGAAGAGATGAGAGAAGGAGGAGGCTGATGTGCCGGCTATCTGGGAGGGACGCTGGCTGTCTTGAGGCTCGCTAGCACAGGAGAGAGCATCTCTCTCTGTCTCTAGCCAAGCGCTCATGAGTTCCACATGTTAGCGACAAGGGGTGGGAATTAGAACATGGGCATTTCAGTTTTCCCATGAGGAGTTGTACATTGCTAGGAAAGAACCCAGTTAAACAATTGAGATGGGGCATTTTAGCAATTACCATATGAACAAAATGACAAATTTGCATCGCATCAGTTTTAGTGCATATGCGATGAGGCTACTCACTATAGAGAAATAATCTACTCTTTCCTTCTTGGGCAGCCAGACATCATTGTTTGAGGAATAGACATACGTAAGTTGGTACTGCGATATTTTCCCATGGGGAAATTATGAACTTTTGGCAGCCAAACACAAATTGGAATTACAGACCAATCCCTATTTCAGAAGCTTTCGAAGTGGGCCCCCAAATTTGCAAAGACTGTTCAATTCCATGAGCAAAATGGACATAGGCGGTTTTAGCTTGAGTGGTGTGTTGGCTCATGAGATCGGAACACAATCATGTTCCCGTCCCAACATCAAATCATTAATATCTATATAGTTTTAATATTTATTATATATATGCAAATGTATCGCTGTATCTGTTTTTTTGAAAAATTGCCGTGTCGTGGTATCTGTGTCCATATATACCTATCACTGAAGTTGGGCAACCTAGCCTTGGAGTTGTTATCAAGACTTCAGGTAGAGAGTACCTCTGTGCTAAAAAAATCAGTTTTTTGTTTACTTATCCCTTGCAGAAGTGTAAAGTGTGCGGCAATTGTTTACAAATGTCCATCTTTCGCTATATTCTCCCGACAATAGAAAGTAGAGGCTGGAGATGCTTTGCTACTGGAATCCCTTCTGACTCTATAGCGGAGCTCAATAAGGTTAGGCTTCTGCAATCTCTCTTTTGAAAATTCATCATGTGTAACCTATTCTCTTCCTTTACTGTTATCTACTACCTCCGTCCGGAAATACTTGTCCTAGAGATGAATGTATCTAGACTTATTTTAATTGTAGATACATTCATTATATGCATTTTTAGGACAAGTATTTCCGGACGGAGGGAGTAGTAATCTTACTGAGACTAGACATGACTACTAGACATATTTGTCGTTTGATGCTTTGCGTATGATATTACGTAATTATTGTGTATTTGTATGTGCCATTTTACGGTATCTTCAGGTTGGGTGTCCAACATTACCATGATAGCCAGTTTTCCCTGTATGCCTGGCTGTAAAATGGTATGGTACTTTGACAATCATGCTCTGTTGTAGCACGCTTGAGTTTGCTCAATTGTAGTCTATATAAACATCCAGTATGTTTCATTTTCCTTTCTAAGCTTTCCTGATTTGGAATTTACCAACTGAATCTGTTTCCTTCGGTTCTGAATTATAGTACGCAGAATTCTTAAAGACGAATAATCTACACAAATTAGATATAGGTATCTGACTTGGTCGTGAGTAGTGTGTACTGTTCTCATATTTTGTCATTGTGCATTCAAACGAATTGATAATTTTGCATTAATAATTATCTTGAACTTTCTAACTGCAGGAAATGGAATCAATATTTGGCGAATCTCCTGCATCCAGCCCTTTGGGCTCAAATCCTCCTCAGCAACCTGTCCGGCCCACTCCTGCAGCCAGGGAGACACAACCAGTGCTTACCCATGTTGATTGCAGTGGCCAAGCAAAGATGGTTGATGTCTCACCAAAACATGATAGTGAGAGAGTAGCTATAGCCAGCTGCAGGGTCTTACTAGGCCAGAAGGCATTTAACTTGGTGGCATCGAACCAGATTGCCAAAGGCGATGTGCTTACTGTTGCAAAGATAGCTGGAATAACTGGTGCAAAGCAAACCAGTAACCTCATACCTTTGTGCCACAACATTAATCTTTCCCATGTTCGTGTTGATCTCACTCTCAATGGAGAGGACTCTAGTGTTGTCATAGAAGGGGAAGCCACCACTTATGGGAAGACAGGGGTTGAAATGGAAGCAATGACTGCAGTGACCATTGCCGGACTGACGGTTTATGACATGTGCAAAGCAGCTTCAAAGGACATATGTATAACAGATATCTGTCTCCAGCACAAATCTGGGGGAAAGAGTGGGAACTGGTCCAGGAATTAGAAGCTTCAGTTACTTTTCTGAGGATATGAATACAGGCCTGAATTCTGACACAATAAGGTTTTGATTTGCTTTAATTGTATTCTCACTAGATGTTAAATATTTAATATTTGAGCCATCAGAGGAGGTTATTTTGAATTCCCTGCCTGTTAATACACTGTCCAACTGGTTATATTACCCATGTTCTACTGTGCATTATCCATTGCTGCTGCATTGTACACAGACTGGTATGCACATGTCAACATAAGGTGGAGAAAGTGAAAGTTGAGAATAAATATGTTGATATTTTTGTGTCCTTGGTTGGAAGAGTGCATAAAAGCCAGTTTATATTATACAAAACGCTCTCTGGATGAAAATCCTCCACAGCTGCTTTGCAAATTTATCATCTGAGTCCTTTATCTTTATAGGCTCTGACTCGTGTAATTGTTAGTTGGTGTTATGATCTCAATAATATTGACCTTATGGCGCATGTGTTCTTTTTTGTTTGTTTACAAGGTGGAAGAGTGCATCTCCTGCATAACCATCGCGATAAGAAGTGAAGTAGTGAACCATAGAGTAATTGGCTGCACGTCATCCTGTACCCCGATCAACTTAGTGTGTACATAAAATACTTGACACCAGATGATACAGAAGAAGCCACGTCCATTTCAGTTATCATAACCTACTTATATATAAGTTATTACCTTAATTAACTGTCAGTGTTATACAATGTCATTATGTTTGTACAGACACCTTAATGCTAGTAACTTAGATGGAGATGATATCTGTTTGCCTTCATTCTATTACTTTTTTCTACTGACGCATGAAAATGTCCAAAATCCATTGGCTTAGTTCCTATTGAAATGGTGAAGTTATTTGCGGCTTATGACAAAATTTTAACTCTAATGTTGCCAAACTGATACGGCTTGGTTCGTAACCAGCCACAGATACACGTTTCTTTCTTTAGGTGGTAACTGGTATCAGATTTGCTTTTTGTTATCCTGATAATGTGGTTACTTTCTGATGATGCAGGAAATACTCTTTTTCTTACCCCATATAAAACGCATTGATCCCAGGTAAAGTTACTGTCTTGGACATGCCAGTCACATAACCTATTGGTTGGACATGGTGGAAGTGGGATAGTGACTTTTAGAGAAGGGAAATATAACTAGTGCACATCCAAATAATTTTAGGTGATGTCTGGTCCCCATTTTGTTATTTTTTTGATGAGATGATGCATGTGACATCTTTTTTTACATTAAATAAACAATAGGTCTGGATGTTTCACTTTGAAAGCTAGAATATTTTAGGTTATTAGCCAAACATGCAGGAGGCGAGACGGTGACTGTATAGAAGACCCTAGTGCAAACATTCCACACAAAGTCTTTACATGCTGCTTCCTACTTCGTCGATCATGTTTGCTTTGGTTTAAGCTGCTTTGCTGTTGACATGATCTGCACTTGAGTTCTGGGCACATGCTTTGTGCACCAGAAAGCAGCAGTAGTTTACAAGAGACCGAAGCTGTCCATGCCATGACCTTACTGATGATCAGTGCAGATCTGAAGTAGTTGGGATTCTCCTGTGGCTGTTTCCTTTGAAAATTCTCACAATGAACACCTGTATCAAAGTATCAACATAACCTAATTCACATTTATTATATTCTGGGCTGACATACTGGATGACATGCAGGCTTTGCACTGCTTTGCTGTAGTCTCCCGTTGCCTGGACACATAGCCACGGGACAGCCTGAAACCGACGTTTCTGTGCGATTATCTGGCATTCTAGTTTGTTCTTGCCTCTGACCACTGATTTGCTATTGAAATATAGCAATCCTCTCTGATGATGGCGTCTGAAGAGGTCAATTTCTGCAAGGCCCCTAGTGCCAACCACTCAGAATTGCTTGTCCTGGTCAGTGGGGAGGAGAGAGCAAGCAGCCAGAACTATATATGCAAGCACCTGCAGATTTCTGGTCAACTGCATCCCCAACAGATGTTTGCAGATCACGGTTTGACCGACATTCGTTTATGAAACAGCAAGTACGTTTTGCTCTCTTGTTTCTTGGCAGCGTGTTCCGAATTCTTCTCATGCCTCTGTTGTGCTGTTTGCGGGCAGGGGGGCATAAACCCTCGGCCCTCAACGGGTACAAAACTTTGTTGAAACTTTGAAAGCGAGCAAAGAAGACGCATGATTGAGAGAGAGAAGATGTTGTTTTGCCTAAAGTATGGAGGGATCCAAGCAGGCTGTTTCGTTTCCGGCTCGTCGTGCTAGTTGCAAACAACCTAACATTAGCATCCCTGCCAATTTGATGCCCTGGTTCCTTTAACCTTTTTCTGTAAGAAACAGGTTTGATATGGTGTGTGCCTGAAGACGAGTGAGTGGATGGAGGTTGCACCGGTGGTGTGAAAAGAAGGCGCCACGTCAAACAGGATATGCTACTAAATAATAATAAACCGGATAAATCGGTCAGCGTTTCCGACGGGAAGGTTTGGTCCGATTGATTAGCTGAGCTAATGAATGCATTCATATTGCCGTACCCCGACCCGTGACAGGACAGGAGACGTGAAGGCTTGAAACAGGATTTTTCGTGCGAAATCTCAGCGGTTAGCACATGAAGAAATGTGAAAAGAGGGAAAAAAAACCCACGTCCTTGAGATGGTGATACATGACGGCCGCACCAAACAAGGGTGCAAATATGCGTGCGATCATGCATTGCCGTGGAGTCGCGGCACGTACACATGGCAACGAAGCATCGACACAAGTCGATCGATCGATCGATCCGCCCCCCGGCAGGAAAAGAAGAGCCCGGCGATTGTTTAACCTACGTGTGTAGATAACATACTTTAGAGAAGCGATCGCTGTCAAATCAAATTATTTTTCCAACGGAAGGGAGCGGAAGGAGACCGGCCTGCCATCCCTGCCTGAAGTCGCGGCGACCTTTGCTGTGCTGTGCTCCCTAAAAAAACAAAAACAAAAACAAAAGGTGGGAATGGGCTTGCGGATTGCCATCATTGGCTCGGTTGCCATTATCCGGACATTTCTCCGCTCCGCGTCTCTCGTGCCGATCCGGCAAGTTGAACCGTTCCGCCACGCAGCATGCATGCCCGAAAGGGAAACCCGCCGCGCCGAGTCGGCTCGCGGATCGCGGGGTGGTGGTTCTGGTTCATGCGTGCGAGCGAAGCGGAGCGGAGGTCGACGTCGAGGGCGACGGGATAAGCACAGTGATCGCGGCCGGCTCTTGGCGCGACACGCGTCGGGGCCGCGTCGCCGTCGCCGTCGCCCCCCGCCTCCACCACCGGGAGAAGAAAGCCGTCGCGCTCTCCGGATCCCAGTCTGACTTGCCTTCTTCGGTGGTCTGCCCGTATGGCCGGGCCGCGTTCTCCGGATCCGTGCGTGGATGGTGCGTCGTCGCGACAATGGGTGCGCGGGCTGGCGAGCGTGTGCCGTGTGCGCACGGCAGGGCTGGCCCGTTTCGCCGGCAGCCACCCGTCGAAAATGGTATCGTGGCTCTGGCAAGTGGTGCACACGTACTTGCCCTGCTACGGCAGGGAAATGCTCGCCAAGTCACGATGATGGACGAGTCATTCAGGAGCTTCATGTACGAGCCATAGATTCCTAGATGTACGACCATGCACATGCATAATTGCACAGAATATTACTCCCTCGGTTCCTAAATACAAGACCTTTTTAATAAAGATTCTAATATAAACTACGTACGAAGCAAAATGAGTAAATGTACGCTATAAAATATGTCTATATACATAGTCCATGTTTAAATCTCTAAATGATCTTATATTTAAGAATGGAGGGAGTACTACTCTTATGTTAGTAGGAAACCAACTCCGACGAAGGCAAATTGTAAGTAAAAAAGACTATCCCTCTTTGCGAACAACAGTAAGTTTTTTTTACTACCTTCTGGACTAATAAATTTCAGAATCGATCTTATTTAAAAGAAATGAATCTGATATTTCTAGTGACGTCAACATTCCTGACGCCTGAATTGCATGGTAAACGTTATGACCCTTGTCGTCTTGCCCGTGGCCCGCACGACCGGTTGACCCGTTGGCTAGCTGACGTGGCAATGGGTCAGACGCAGACACCTTGGTGTTTGATCCTGGTAAGTGATCAAACGTCAGGGACCTTGCCGTCTGGTCCCAGCAGATCACGTAAACAATTTTTTAATAATATGTACCACGTCATCCAGAAGTCTAGGTCCTTGACGTTTGGTCATTAGCAGGTCCAGGCGTCGGGGTCCTTGACGTCTGACCCAAAACCAGACGCCACGGTCCTGACGTCTGACCCTTTGCCACGTCAGCGAGTCAACGGATGAGCCGATCGTGTAGGCCCGTACCAGACGTCAAGGACCTTAACATCTTCCATGCAAACCACACGTCAGAGATGTTGCCCGCGTCAAAACAGATCAGATTTGAATTTTTTTAAAGTAAAGTTGATTTTAAAATTTGTTAGCATAAAAAATGCGAAGTAGCACGAAGACCACACCTAGGCATGTCTAGAGACAGCCACCAACGTCTAGGCGTACTTTTGAAAGAACAAAAAATTCGATGAAGGAGTACTAATCAAGTCACTCAGCTGGCCCCGAAGCAACATATCCATGGAATATCCGCTGCTTAAGACGAAAGCCTGCACAAACGCACCGCACCTTTCTGCGAGTCCAAGAATAATCGCAACGACGGATTTTTTATTTTGAGGCAACGACATTCATACTCCCTCCGTCTGGATGTATAGGTCGTGCATTGATCAAGGCGGAAAGGAAAACAAGAAAATTAATGTGATTTTGCTAATTAATACTATTGCATGCAATGAACTGACCACTGCATGTCATGCTAACTAGTCTCAATTCATTAAAAACATACACGCCCCATGTCTTTTATTGGTTGATTCCTTTATTCATGTCAAAAAATAAAAAACGAAATAAAAATTAATGCACCGTGTCTAAGTGTTTTGAGATTATTTGATTTTCGTAAGATGACTTGTATATCGAAACGGAGGAGTATCTTTTTTCTTTCAGGTGCAAGCGCAAGTGCTCTAAATCTCACGGGCCGGGAGCTGGCATCCCCGCCCCGGCCATGCAATGATTGCCAATTAGAAAGCCACGGCTTACGATGGTGTAGCGTTGTCGACTATTGGAGAGGCACGTGAGAGCGTGAAAGAAACCGTTTTGTCCCGTCGTATTGAACCAACAGGCCAACAGAGGCCGTTGCCAGCATGGGAGGGGGCAAGCGAGCTGAGCTCTGGATACTGTCACTGTAGCTCGGTAGAGGGGTCGCATGCATGCCATCATGGCGTCGTCGACATGACACACAAACGCACCATGTAATCAATCATGTCATGTAGCGTCTCCCAAAAGGAAAAAAAGAAAATAAAAATACGGAGTGGATCGTGTCACGTACTGGTACGTAGGTGGATCCACTTAGGACGTACTGTTCCACGGTACTGTATGACAGTCCTGCCGTGTACAGCTAACAACTGAGCAAGATCACAAAGTTCTTCCTGCAGTAGTTCCATATGAATGGTTCCGAGTGGCTGCCTCATCCCATAAGTAGGTGGTAAGTGTTCTTACAGCATCTATCTACAATGCAGCCGATCGCCTCAAATCTGTCTCATAGGTCCATACGGGTCGTCCTTGGTCACAAAAATTTAATCCAATCAGACACCTTAAATGAGTCTCAAACACTCGGGCTGACGAGCACCCCTCGTATATACCTTAAATATGAAGCGGATATGGAGGCGTCTAGGCGCATCTGCCAAGTCGGACACGAAAGCCTGATCCCATCACAAATTGCATCAAATCCACCCCTTAGAACTACCGGATCCATTTGCTCCTTTCTCTCTTCTTCCTCCTTCGCACCGCCCGTCTCGCAGTTTCACCGCCGCGTGCGCTTCGCAACCATTCCAAGCCTCTGCCCTGCCAGCTCCGGCGGAGCAGATCGGCGACGTGGGCAAGGTCCAACATGGCGAACGCGTCCGGACCTCCCCATATTTGTCCTATATTTGATGTGGATATGAGGGGTGCCGGTTAGCCCGGTCATTTGAGATAGGTTTGAGCATTTGTGGGTGTCGGTTTTTTTTAACCGGATACTGATTGGAACGTCAACCCAAACTTACGAGGATGGCTTGAGATGCCCGGTTGTAGATGCTCTTAGCCCATCAGAGACAAGGTGGATCGACGACCGAATTGATGGAAGGCAAAGATACCTAGACAATTCATCGTGAGAGTCCAAGGGTACGCTGCGCACAGAATCTTGAATCTATAATTATCGAAAATGATAAATCCTGAACATTCGGATTTTAAATATGACAATCCAAATGTTTTTCATCGTAACTTTAGTTCACGCAAGGTTGGTAATCATGATAATTTTATTAAAATTGTCATGTTTTACCAACTATAGTTGACACCTCGTGTCAACTAAAGTTATCATGAAAAACCATCCAGGATAGTATGTTTAAAATCCCAACGTTTGGGATTTATCGAGATCCATAATTAGTTTCGTCGTACACAACCATGAAAGTAATATTAAAAGTTTAATTCTTCGGTTGCTATTTACCCCGTACGACCAATGCATGCCTATATACTAGTCCTTCCGTTCTTAAATATAAGTCTTTTTAGAGATTTCACTAATAGAATACATACGAAGTAAAATGAGTGAATTTATATTTTAAAGAATGTCTATAGCAACGGCGGAGCCATGTAGTGTCCCTACCTCCCCCAATATTGAACCAATTTGTGAAGAAAAATAATATGTGAGGGCTTAGATGAGATTTTTTTAGCTTTTGCCCCCCCCCCCCCCCCCCCCCCTTCTCTCCCCAACCCTTGTATTTTACGTTTCTCCCTTATTCATTTTTGCCTAGCTCCGCCACTAATCTATAGTCCTGTAGTGAAACTTAAAAAAAATATTTAAAAACGAAGGAACTAGCATAGATCTGTCAAGTTTTGCAGAATATCGCACAGTACCCCCTGCCTGCTCACACACATCCGTTCCGTTTTAAGCCCCACAGCCTCAAGTGGATCCTCTGTGCACTGGCACTACAGGGACGCCGGTCTTTAAGAAATGGATACGCGTATGCATGATTGGCCATCTTTCCTTGGATGCATATGAGAGCGTTGTGATCGTCCACTATTCGGTTGATACCATCTCGTGACCGATGCGCTGTCTCCGAGCTGCTGGTTCATCATGCATGCCGGCCATTGGGCAAATCAGATTGGACTGAATCCTTTTTTTTCTTTCTCGAATTTGAGATGTGGACTGCATGATCTTTCTGTATGCCGGTAGGCCAACCTATGATCGATCATCAACTGCACCATGGTAGTATGATTATGCCATCATTAAACGTCGAGAGGATTTTATCATGTCGCTTCAGGTACTCGTACTACTCCTAGCTAGGCTGGGTCTCTTCTCATGTTCTGAGTTGCAGAAAGAATGCACACTTCGTACCGCTGGCTTTATAAATGTATTCAGCACACGTCAGTGATTCCAAAAGTTATGGTTAGGGTATCGCTACATCAACCTAATTAATGGTTTTCAATAAATAGAAAATAATAAAAAATCGATTAATGGTTTTGATATTTCTCCATATGACCAAGAAATAACTATTTCCATCTAAATAATAGAAGAAATAACTATCTTCAAGTAAACTTAGACGTACTTCAGGATTTCTGGGAGTACAAAAGGATGATAAAATACTTATTGAACGGCTATTATTTGTCGAAGCATATATGGTTTAGTAGATTGAGAATTAACTATTTTGCCGTCGATTTTGTATTTGCCCACATAAATCTGAAAAATGTTTACCGTGTTGCATTATTATTTTTCATTTAGTTAAACAAATGTACTATTGCCTCAGTTTTTTTTTAAATTGTTTGGATTGCTTATCCAGACAACTATTGCCTCGGTTGATTGGCTTAATAACTAACTCTGGTCCAATTTTACAAAGTTGTTTATTGTGGATCTAAATAATGTTCCCCGTGTGTTGTACTCCCTCCGTTTCTAAATATAAGTCTTTCTAAAGGTTCAACTAATGAACTATATACGGATGTATATGAACATATTTTAGAGTATAGATTCATTCATTTTGCTTCGTATGTAGACATTTAGTGAAATATCTTAAAAGACTTATATTTAGATACGGAGAGAGTAGTATTTGGCCATATAGTGCAGAAAATCTGCAGTGTTTGTTGTCAGATAAAAATACGAGTATCTCGCACGGATCAAATCGTCCGATCGGTCCTTGGTGTCGATAAAAGAACCATAGAAATTCTCTGACGACCTAGAATTATATATATATTTTTTTGAACAATGACCTAGAATTATATCAAAATCAGAAAAATGACTCCTCCACTTGGGCCACGGTCATTTCCATCAATTGACTCTGTAATTAATTCTGGTGAGTGCAACCACGCCCGATGTAGAATCATCACCACTGAGTTCCTTAATCGCCACGTCTCTTTCTGCTAAAAGGAATAAGGATCCCCCTCTCGCGTCCAGACTGCAAATTCCAGTATTTAAGCGCGCCACCTCCATCTCGCTTTATTTTCTCTCAACAACTCCCCTTCGACCCATCCGTTGCCGATTGAGTCCATACCATCATCAGTTCCAAAAGGTAATTAATTACCACCTTATTATCATCATGGCCCTTCTTCGGATCTCTCTCTCTCTCTCTCTCTCTCTCTCACCCCTCAATGGCTCAATCCAGTGGATGATGCTTCTTGCATGCCTGCTATGTGCTTCTGTTTCATACACGATTCAAGCTTTCTATGATTTGTTTGGTTGATTCCTAGAGGTGTGATAGATGGACATCAATTAGTTATCCTTGCAGGTATATATGATGATTTCTCTGAATCTCCTGCCTAGCTAGTTTATACTATATATATGCATATTGATCTCAATGTTGATTTCGGGGGAAAGGAAGTGATGGAGCACGGCGAGCAGGAGCAGCACGCCATGGAGCTGCCGCCGGGCTTCCGCTTCCACCCGACCGACGAGGAGCTCATCACGCACTACCTGGCCAAGAAGGTGGCCGACGCCCGCTTCGCCGCCCTCGCCGTCTCCGTCGCCGACCTCAACAAGTGCGAGCCCTGGGACCTGCCAGGTAAGCTAGCAACACTTCTGCAGTTCATGCACCAACCTGTGTGACCGATCGCTGCGATAGAACCCACGACCACGAGCTGCCGAATTGATCAAGCAACGCGTGCATGCAGCGCTGGCTAGGATGGGGGAGAAGGAGTGGTACTTCTTCTGCCTCAAGGACCGCAAGTACCCGACGGGGTTGAGGACGAACAGGGCGACGGAGTCCGGCTACTGGAAGGCCACCGGCAAGGACAAGGACATCTTCAGGGGCAAGGCCCTCGTCGGCATGAAGAAGACGCTCGTCTTCTACACCGGGAGGGCGCCCAAGGGCGAGAAGTCCGGCTGGGTCATGCACGAGTACCGCCTCAACGCCAAGCTCCACGCCGCCAGCACCAGCCGCGGCTCCCTCCCCGGCAGCAGGGCCGCGTCGTCCTCGTCGTCCAAGGTACTATAATTAACATCTTTTCACCATGCACGTATCTTGGCATCTTGCTTGTGATCGATCATGCTCTCGTACTAACCGCCGGCCGGCCGGCCGGTTCTCTTTGCAGAACGAGTGGGTGCTGTGCAGGGTGTTCAAGAAGAGCCTCGTAGGCGTAGTGTCGCCGGCGCCGGCGTCGTCAGCAGCAAGGAAAAGCGGCGTGGGGATGATCGAGGAGATAGGTTCCACCGTGGCCGCCGTCACCCCGCTCCCTCCGCTCCTGGACATGTCCGGCTCCGGCGCCTCCTTCGACCAGGCGGCGCACGTGACCTGCTTCTCCAACAACGCGCTGGAGGCGGGCCAGTTCTTCAACCCGACGGCGACGGACCAGGACCAGCACGGCCTAGCCACATACTCCCCGCTAGCAAGCTTCGCGCAGTACGGCGGGCAGCTGCACCACGGCGTGAGCCTGAGCCTGGTGCAGCTCCTCGAGAGCAGCGGGTACCACCGTGGTCTCGCCGACGACATGGCGCCGTGCGGCAACCAGCAGCAGCCGGCCGCGTGCAGGGGCGAGCGGGAGAGGCTGAGCGCGTCGCAGGACACCGGGCTCACCTCCGACGTGAACCCCGAGATCTCTTCTTCCTTGGGCCAAAAGTCGTTCGACCACGAGCCCGCGCCGTGGGGCTACTAACCAAGCAAAGCTCTACGCATGCACCGCGTTCGCGGCGAAGGATGGATGGATCGATGGATTATTAGTGCATTTACCGGTGCTTGATTACTGTAAATAAACCCGCGAGAGGTCGAGCTAGCACCGTCAATTAGCTTCATTGTGATGTGATGATCTGTATAGTTGTAGATTAATCGGTGTGGTGATTTGGGGGTGTAATTAGCACTATTGTATTTGGCTCCATTGATATACTAGTATATATATATGAATGTCATTGTCATTTCGCCAGGTTATTACTATAATCAATCAATCAACTAAGATATCGCAAGTTGCCAGCTTCGTTCGTTCGTTAAGTTAGCAGGTCGATCGATCAGTCGTTAGGCTATAGACAGAAGATAGAGTAATTCTCTGCAGTTTTGTATATATGATGTGAGTAGCTAGCTAGCTAGCTAGCTAGTGTGCGTGATGATCTCATGACGGAAACCTAACAGTTTGACTTGTTGTGATAGTAGTTAGTACCGCTAGCTAATCTAGCAATTCGAGCTTAAAAGATTCGGTGGCGCCGGAGCTCTGCGCCATTACTATCTTTGCTACCTTTGGCCCATGACTGGCATGTCTCAACCATCACAAGCAAATCTAATCCCGATTACTGTCCTTGGGCGCGGATCACATCACGTCACCACCAATGCACAGTGCACATGACATGACATGATGGGGGCCGGGCGAGCTTATAGTATTAGGGTTGGCAAACCGCAACAACACATAATAGCACTCGATCGTGTCACCAGTTTATTTTTTTCGAATGTTGAACACTCGTGTCACCAAATTTTTCTTTCCGAAATGGCCGTGTCACCAATTTGGTCCCCCATGCCTTGTCTCAATGCATGTGTGGCTGGTCCCCGTAAGAGCATCTACAACCGAACACCTCATATCCGTGTTAAACGTTCGAGCAGACCGTGGTGGTCAGTGACCGGTCACAAAAACACGATTCAATCGGACCTTTCATGTCTGTTTCAAACGTTCGGATTGATTGGCATCCCTGATATCCATTTCAAATATGATGACGATACGAGGGTTCATGGACGCGCATGGGCACGCATGGTCAGTTCATCGCATAGGACACGACCCCACCCCCAATGACCTTTTCTAATTTCTTACCCATTCTTTCATTTCTCTTTTTTCTTTTCCACCAATCACATATAAATGATTGGACATGTAATTCTTTTTAATGAAAAATGCGACTATGAATGAAAAAATAGATGCTTAAGACCGACACATCCGGTCATTGATCGGACACGCCACGGACATATATGGTTCTGTTTGAGCGGCATAATGGCCTTGTAGATGCTCTGATGATATAACCAGCTTCGTGGCGCCTGTTTGAGCGGGGCCCACATCACCTTGGTAGAGCCTCTACTGTTTTCAATCATAATCATGGTGGATCCAGTTCATGGGAATTATCATGATTATCCTATTGAAAATAGATTTAGTAGTGGTATGTGGCAGGAAGCAGGGGCCGGTTAGGTCAGCTAACCCGAGGTTCCCTAGCATGCATGTCCGTGGCCATGGAGGGAGCTGGTGAGCGAATGCGGCGAGGACATGTGTGCAGTCTCTGGATCCTCTTGGGCCGTCGGGGTGGGGGCACCTCCCATAGTTTAAGATATCTCCTCTCTGTTTTAGCGTGTCCCGTATCTCTGGACACCATCTCCTCCGGAAATATATTCCCCCCTCCTGTCTGATTAAGTATCTCGGCAAAGGCACAAGTGTCTGTCGATTTGATGGGTGTTGGTGTACTTCCGGCTATTCATCCATGCTGTGAGTAGTAGCTGCCTACCACTCGTCCGATCCGATGCGTGCAGGCACAAAGTCTGTGTGCTATGGACTGTTGCATCCACTTCGCTTTCTCTTTGCTAGGGTTTAAGGTGAAAAGTAAAAGCAGAGCTTTTGGTTTTGAAAAAAACGTGATCCGAACGAGGAAACGGGAAAAGAAACGAGGCCACTTCTTGGAACGGAAAGCCGTGGACGCAGGGCCCTCCGTCCCTCTCCGGCAGTGCCTGTCAGTCCATCCTTATCGCAGTAGAGCGTAATTACGCTGTGAGGTCACTCGCCGCGGTGCTACGGATCGATCCGTTCCGTCTCCAAACCTAATGATCCCCGAGAAGTTTAGCCGTGGTCGATCGCTGGGATGAGACGAGACGGGAGCTTCAGCTGTGGCGTGATTTGATTTGATTTCGCCACAGCCCCATCGCCCAGTTCCTTTCGGAAGAAAGGGAGAACTCCATAGCCACGACGACGAGACGAGGACGAGAGACGTCGACCCTGGCGCGTCGTCCTGGAGGTCCAAAACCGGCAGGATAGAAGGGCGAATCCATGCAAGGAACAAGGGGAGGGAAGGGAAGGGAAGGGAGCAGGCCCTGAGTGGGCAGCGAGCGTTAGCATGAGATTCCAAGCCCTGATGCGTCTGTCATGCCGCACTGTGCCATGGGAACTGTCAAGCCACCATGCCGGCACGTCGGACTCACCACGAGAAAATATTCCCCCCGTCCTCTACTCTCAGCGGTTTTGGAGGCTTCCTTTGTGCCCCGTCACTCGTCCCGGCCGTGTTGCCGTGCACACAAGTAGTACGGGACTAGGCGATCCGCCTTGCTGGACGGACGGACGGACGGACGCATGCATGTGGACGGCTATTGGATCTGGTTCGCTCGCTGTGTAGGGCGTTTGGCATGTACCGGAGGCAAGCAAGCACGCGCGATCGGCCTACCATCACCACGCATGCGTTGGATCGGACTTTCATGGGAACATACAGTCGAGGTGCATGTACGCACTGTATATGTGCATCGGCGGGCGGGTGGGACATGATGATCCAAGTGGAGATGTGGGTGGGTGTGCGGGACAAGACCCAGGAGAGATACGCGGCGCGGGCAGATGTACCGGTGGACACGTTGCTTTCTCCGTGGCCGTGAAATGCTCCGCCTCCATCCACGCCATGGCAGGTAGGATTCGTCTCTGTATATTGATGCAAAAATTGCCATTCGCGGGGAACCAGAAAAATGGATGCCGACCTTAGAACATATACCTCCCGACTTAGCAAATATGACCCCTTATACGTTTACGAACGTGTCTAATCAGTGATCGAACGGATTTCTTATTTGTTTGTTTGCGCAGTCATAATTCTTATTTTTATTTTTATATGTCCGGTCAGTTGCATGTGATTGATGAAAAGAAAGAGAAGAAAAAAGAATGAATAAAAAAATGGTCTGTGATGAGGTCGCGTCCTACGTGATGGACTGATCGACGCGTCCGTGAACCTTCATATCCTTTTCATATTTGTCCTCAATGTGAGGGTTTGATGACGGTCCGGACGTACAGGAATAATATAAACGATCTGGTTATGTCACTTTTTTCTTCTCTCTCATGTCTAATATTTTTCCTTCTCTTCGTTGTTCGATAACAGACCGATACATCCACAAACATACAAGAGGTTATTTGGGATGCGTGGTTGTAGATGCTTTTATACTATACGATGAAAGCTATGTCCAGCCTGAACAGCCTTATAGCATCTACAATCGCGAATATTGTTTTTGGAGGCCAAGCTCCATGGAAAGTGGCTTATCTAGTTTTCAAGTTCCATATTTTCTATATTTTATTTTATTTTTAAAATACAGATATACATCAAGGTATAACACACATGTGTGTTAATTGCTAGGGCAAAATAAATTGAAATAAGGGTTCTAAAAAAGATAAAGCTGTGATTTTTTGACGCATGAGATTATTTATCCTTTTAAATCATGAATTTGTCTTTTTTATACAGGCTGCATTTAAGTGTTTTTCATCGTAAATATTTACAGACATACACATAACATTCTTTTTAACTTGCAATTATTTTTCAGAATTTTTTAAACTGAAAAGTTTGATTTTTTTTAAAAGGCCTCCATGGTGGTCGAGAGGCAAACATACGCCCTTCTACAACTGGATTTAGCAAATCTGACCCATAAACAATCGCGGACACGTCCGGTTACACCGGACATGTCCGTTTTAAACCGTTATTTATCCGTACATGGAATCATACTTTTCATTTTCTATTTTATATGTTCGATCACTTGCACGTTATTGATGGAGATGAAGAAAGAAAGAAAATGATGAACAAAGAAAGAAAAAAGTTGATATAGAGTGGACCGCGTCCCGCGTGACAGACTGATCGGGCGTGTCCGCAAACCATCATTTTCTTTCTATATTTCTTCTCAACATGAATGTTCGCATACAGGCTCGAGGGTATAGGAATGATATGAAAGATCTGGTTAGGTCAATATTTTTCCTTCTTTCTTTTGTCCTATTAATGGTCGGACGCGTCCGCGGACGTTTGAGGTGGATTTGAGGAGATGAACTGTAGATGCTCTTATATGAAGAGAATTTATTTTTGTTTCACGGGACCAAGATTCAACAAAAACGAGTTTGGTTGCTTGCATAGAACCCATTCAGGTCCATGTGGGAAGAATTTGATTTGTTTGGTTGCCCCCTTCACTATTGGCTTGCATAAGAGCATCTCTAGCAGACCCACCCCATATAATGCACCGATCCACAAAATAATCGTCAAAAGATGGATCGGGGGCGGAAAATGTTGTCAGACCAGAGCCCGCAAACGCGTCCGATCTATAAAAGTTTTTGCGGGACGCGACAAAATGCCCACCCCAACCTGCGAAAACGTAGGTTCTCCCCCTTGCCGTGTCGGTGCCCTATATATATCGGGAGCGGTTGGTGGGAGGGACATTTCAGCCCACACTTTTCCCTCACCCACCGCCGTTGGGCACCGCCTTCGTTTCCGACCATACCAGTCGCCGGGATCACGCCGGCGGGCCACCACACGCCCGAGATTGACCTCCACCACTCCCTCGTGCCTCGGCTGGCCAGAAAGCTGCAGATCGACGGATGTTTATTGCGGCCACCGAATTTGGCTTTTCCGACCACCGACGGCTGTGCCAAGCCATGGATTGGTTGGGAAGTCACCGCAGAGCCCCCACAAAGCGCCAACGCCGCATGCAGGTACTGGTTCACCCTCTAGTCGTCGTCGGCGGTTTGCCGGGAAGGACTCTTTTGACCGTCGCCCGGGCTTGATGGTCGCGCAACAGCTCACCGGCTTGACTATGCCGCTCATACAGTGCAACGTCTGCACAAAGACAGTGTTGCGGCTCACATCTAGCATGCGGCAACACCTCAGATGGGTATTCTTCAAATGCAATAACGACGGAGTATGTTCTTCTTTTTGTTTGGCTTTGTCAACTTATGTGGTTAAATTTCAGTAGCTTATCGGGTGTTCATGTGTGTAGGAAGGTGGATGCTCATTGTGGTATTGGAAAGAAGAATACCTCAATTTATTTATAGAAAAAAACTTAATAGATGTTCGTGCACTCCTTAGTATAATTGAGGCTAATGATGCGCTTGCATGTGCAATTACAAAATAAATAAATAAAGGGGAAGCAACGTCTAATTCTTTAGTATCAAAGCCAAAGGATGAAGAATGTAAGATCAAGAATTCATAAATCAACAACAAATGCATGGAGAAGATGTTGATCCAACCAGTGGAAGCGGTTATGGAAATTGGATATTCTAAAATGCTTAATTGTGATTCTTGTTTTCTTTGATCTTGCTATTTTAGCAAAGATTTGATGAATTATTATGTATCCAATAGCTTTAAAGAAAATAAAGAAGCAAATACATGTGTTTTCATGTTCGAAATTGAAAGGCAAATAACAAATTTGCGGATCGGCATGCGTTTTTCCACGAGCTGTAATAACTTTTACAGATCAACGATATACGGAGTCTGCCTGATATGCTCTAACATGAAGACATATATCCCTGGAAATGCTTGATTTAGCTGTTTTTCGCAAGCTAGGTTCAAGCGATACAATCGAGCACAAGTGGGTGGCTCTTGCGGTGCAGTTACATGTGAGCTCATGCATGCTATGTACTCCTAAATATAAGTCTTTGAATAGGTTTCACTACAAGTCTACATACAGATGTATATAGACATATTTTAGAATGTACATTCATTCATTTTACTTCGTATGTAGTCACTTAGTGAAATCTTTAAAAAAACTTATATTTAGGAACGAAGGGAGTACACCCGATGCGTGAGTTTGCACGTTTTCTAATGTAATCTCTTCTTTGTCTCTTTCATCTTCTAATTTACATAAATAGTGTTTCGATTTAATATAAGATCTGCGTAAAAATATGCACACTGATGTTGTATTTTCATCCAAACGACCGGTTCACAATTTCGACAAACCGTGAATGCTCAAATTTGTGTTCAACTCAAAGCTATTTTGGATGAATTTTATTAAATTCGTTGTCCATTTTTTTTATCAGTAGCTTCATCTTGCAATTTCACACGTTTCTTATTGCAGATTTTCTGTTTCGACTATCGTAGACGAGTATATTTACATTTCTCTCGTAACTGTACATATGTATATGTATGATCTGTTTTAGCGACAATCCTTAATCTCCTTCAAAGTGCCTTCTAATCGTTCCTCTTGCCTTCCTTCCCCGTCCCAATGCACATGGGCCATCATCGACGTTGTTCATCTTTGCCTCCTTTCATGTGTATTGCTGCACATGCATCATCATCGACGTTGTTCATTTCGAGGTTCTTTTCCGCGTCCTACTACACTCGCGAGACTATCGGCATTGTTCCTTTCGGCCTTCTCTCCCACATCCTGCTATACTAGTGTCATCGATGACGTCGTTCCTCTCGGCCTCCTCGTCCGTGTCCTAGCACATGTTATCGGTGTCGTTCCTCTCGGTCTCCTTGCCCGCATCCTAGTACACTGTTATCGACGTCGTTCCTCTCGATCTCCTCTCATTTGTCCTACTACATTGTCGTTGGCATCGTTCATTTTGGCCTCCTCTCCCGCATCCTACAACACCAACGCCATCATGGCGCGTTCATTGCATTTCCCCTCCCCCCCCCCCCCCCCCCGACATCTGCCTTAGCGATCCTCCGCACGGTTTTTCTTTACATCGACGACTAGAAACTAGTTCGCGGCGCCGCCGCTGGGATCGCTCACTGCGTCTCCTTGTCTTGTCGAACGCGGCGCCACGGTCACCATGCATCGCAGTGGCTAAGCACTATCTAGTGTAACTGTGTGTACTATGTGTAACTGTTAACTTTTAGTTACATCCCATGCATGCTACCAAACATCGTGTACCTGGATCAACGCAGCCAATGCAGGGCAGCAAACGTTCTCACAAAATTGCTCCCCTAATGCAGGCACCCTACATGCATGCAACCTACTCCCCCCTTCCTAAATATAAGTCGTTTTAGACATTTCATTATAGACTACATACAGAGCAAAATAAGTGAATATAACTCTAAAATGTGTCTATATACATCCGTATGTAGTTTATGATGAAATCTCTAAAATGTCTTATATTTAGGAACGGAGGGAGTAGTAACGTGCAGATGATAGGTTTTTTGTCTGGTTTCCTCAACCAGATCTAATTGAGACACACATACAATGCAGATAAAATAGATGCAAGTAACCAAACACACACTAAAAGTACAGACATTTAAACCAAGACCCATGGCATATACTTGATTGCAAATTAGTAGTGAAGGTGTACCAAAGAGAGCTAAAAATTTCTCATTTATTGTTTGCAGATGACACATCCCTACTTTTTTGAGGCAAATCAAGCTTAGGCTCTCCGAGTCATAGTCCTGAATACATATGCTGAAGTCACTAGACACTGGATAAACCAAAGCTAGTATTCTACTCCCTCCATTCTAAAATAAATGTCGCTGATTTAGTGCAACAACTTAGTATAAAGTTGTTGAATTTTGATAGATGTCACAAACACACGGTCTTTTTTTTTCAGGAAAACAACAGGACTCAGTACACATTATTATTGATTTTCTAAAAGTAATATAAGCAATAGTTCAAAAGGGAAAATGAGCTACACATGCAAAAGCAAAAGAACAAACTACAAAATCAAAGGGAAAATTACAACAACATACAATATAGGAATAATACAACAAAATTACCAGGTGATCATCTAAAAGATTCAACAGTGTCTGCACTTTGTGCTCTGTAGATGATCCTCACATATTCGTTTGGCCTTGTGTCTACTAATTCAGAGAAATTGGGTGTACTGAGCACTGGTTGTTGCCCTGTGTCTACTAATTCAGAGAAGCTGGGCGTACTGAGCACTGGTTGTTTCCCTAATGCCCTGTGTCTACTAATTCAGAGAAGCTGATTGTATGACGCACTGGTTCAGAGAAACTGATCGTACTGAGCAGGGCTGAGATGTTGCCGGTGGTCGCTCACTCGGGCATGACTTTTTTCTTTGCTACTTACATGACTTTTTTCTTGGCTACACCGAGTAAGCATGCAGGTGCTACAGCAGTTCATGTTGTTATCCAAGTCTCGTAGCTTCTTATGATGTCTGCTTCATAAAAATGCATAGCGGAGCTTTCATTTCCATGTGCTTACTTCTATATTTTGTTGTAGTTTGTATCTGTAGTTGCCATGTCGTCCCTAATTGAATGTTTCTACTTCATATGATGGTAGTTTTTTTGAATGGAAATGTTGTAGTAGTACTTAGTTTACCAAGTTTACAGGCGACATTTTGGTCTCATACATTTGCAGTACGACAGATTGTGTGAGAAAGGTGTTTATAGATTGACTCATATTGGAGTGGATTGTTTGCCAAACTATTTGTTTTTGCTCTGTAAAATAAAATGTGTGTTTGGCAAGCTATTTTTTAGTTCTATAACTAGAAAATATAAGCAATAAAAATATTCTTATTTTTTATATATGTTGAAGAATTTGTAGGTCGCTAACGAGGAGATTGTTGAGATTACAAATCTCTATGCCCAGTATGTATGTAATGTGATGCCACAAGTATTTGTACCTATTTTATGTCCATTTACCGATAATGGGAGCTAAAGAAATGACACTGTAATCATATACTTTGGCAAAACAGTACATGCAAGATACAAGATGTGATTCAAATCCCAAGAACACACTGTAAAGTTCAAGGCGTATTATATGAAGAAGCAAGCTGGCAGAAGGACAAACCCATCTACTCTTTGAAGTAGCTACTATATGTAAACTTATTTTTCAGTTGCAATCTTGTAATTATCGCATGTGCCAATCTGTGTTATGTTGATAGAGTTGAACTCTGTTAAAGATTCAAACTCAACAACTGTGGTACCTCGCAAAAAAAAAAAAACTCAACAACTGTGGCGTTCCTTCCTGATGGGATAAAAAGCCATTTGGTGCAACTTTGTTTTTTTATTTGCTGTCTTTACTGTTAACACATAAAGCATTCGTGTCACCGTGCCTAAATTTTTTGTGCCGTGACAACGCACGGACATTAACAAAAATATCGGACTCAGAACGAAAGGAAGGCCTCGTACTCAGAACTAACTAAAGTGACATACGGGCAATGTGCCCATGTAACTCAAAAAGGAAAGTATGCCCAAGAAGTCGAGCTGGGGAGTGGACCAGTGGGGAGCTCCTATGCAGCGCAACAAGCGCTTGTTAACAATCCGGTGCCTACAACGTCCCTGGCATGGGTCGGCCAACTAGCGTGCTGCCCAGATTTTCTTTTTTATCTGTTTTTTTTCTGCTGATCCACTAGAAAGAACACCCAGATTTTCTATTTGTTACGAACATAAAAATATGAAATCATAAAATATTTACAGATTTAAAGAAAAAGTTTCATCAATTTAGAAAAAAGTACATATCTTAAAAAAGGTTCATGAATTTTATAGGAAGTTCATCAACTTGAAAATATGTTCATTAAAATTAAAAAAAGTGTTCAAACAATTTGGAAAATGTTCATTAAATTTTCGAAAAGTTCATTTATTTTCAAAAATGTTCCTCGAAATTCAAAAATAGTTCATATATTTTTTACAATTTCATTGAACTGGAAAATAAGTTCATCAGTTTTGGTAAAATTTCATCCATTTTCAAAAATATTTCATCAAATTTTTAAAAAGTTCATCGATATTCAGAAAAGTTCATAGAATTTCAATATTTTCGAAAAGGTTCCTCGATTTTCAACGAAAATTCCATCAATCTTAAAAAATATTCGTTGAAATTTAAAATAAGTTCATTGATATTTAAAAAAGGTTATAGTATTTTCAAAAAAAAAGTCCACCGATTCCTAGATTACCGGCCATTAGCGAACATCATAGGCGCCAGTTAACAAAAATGCACATTAACTTGAGCCTTTGGCGCCAAATAGGAAATGCTGGACCAGTGTCAAAAGCCACCTGAGGTCTAATAAGTTTAGATAGGAGAAAAATGATACGGCCCAAGCCTCTCGAAAGGAAATTGCGGACCAAGATGTTGAACTGGCGGAATAGACCAGCGTCAGAGGCCACATCAGGTCCAATAAAATAAACACTGGGGTTTACCTCTAAAAAATGAGGTCCACTAAGCTTAGAAGAAATACAACAACAACAGTAAGCTTAGAAGAAATGCGGCCCAAAATGTTGGGCTGGAGGAATGGGCGAGCGTCAAAAGCCACATGAGGTCGAATAAAACAAGGGAAACGCTTCTGGCTGGTGCGCCGGCCGAATCGTTTGACCGGCCACACGCGACCTCGCAGGCGTCCGCTGGCTTGACATGCAATTTTTTTTTCGTTTAAAATTGTTGTAACCAGCATCATATTTGCTACAAGCGTTTTGTTTTGCGACATATGTCCGTTAAAAACTTGCATCCACAGTTGTTGCAACTTCAGTTCATCGGATTTTTGTTATAATCAGTGTTTTTACTTTTGTTACAACCGTGTTAATTTTTGCTACAACCGGCATTATTTTTTGCTGCAACCGTTCACTAAAAAAGTTGCATCCACGTCACGTAGATATTTGCTAAAACCGGCGTTTGATTTTGATACCAAGCACCACCAGCTTCGTTTTTTGCTACGATCACGTAGATATTTTTTTTGCTATAAATTTTGTTTTTTGTTGCAACCGTTGAAAAAAATTGCTGCATCGCGTCAAAGTTTTTTGCATCGGAGAGAAAAATATTGAATGAATATCTAACGGTGCGGATGCGCGAGCATTGGCCATAAAGTAAACACTGGGGTTTACCCCGAAAAATAAAAGAGGTCCACAAAGCTTAGAAGGAAATGCGACCCAAAATGTTGAGCCGGGGGAAATGAAAAAAGAAACCGGATATTTTTGCTATGATCACGTAGATATTTTTTTGCTATAAATTTTGATTTTTGTTGCAACCGTTGAAAAAATTTGCTGCATCGCGTCAAAATTTGCTGCATCGAAGAGAAAAATATTGAATGAAGATCTAACTGTGCGGATGCGCGAGCATTGGTCAGAAAATAAACACTGGGGTTTACCCCGAAAAATAAAAGAGGTCCACAAAGCTTAGAAGGAAATGCGACCCAAAATGTTGAGCCGGGGGAAATGAAAAAAGAAACCGGATATTTTTGCTATGATCACGTAGATATTTTTTTGCTATAAATTTTGATTTTTGTTGCAACCGTTGAAAAAATTTGCTGCATCGCGTCAAAATTTGCTGCATCGAAGAGAAAAATATTGAATGAAGATCTAACTGTGCGGATGCGCGAGCATTGGTCAGAAAATAAACACTGGGGTTTACCCCGAAAAATAAAAGAGGTCCACAAAGCTTAGAAGGAAATGCGACCCAAAATGTTGAGCCAGGGGAAATGAAAAAAGAAACCAGATATTTTTGCTACGATCACGTAGATATTTTTTTGCTATAAATTTTGTTTTTTGTTGCAACTGTTGAAAAAATTTGCTGCATCGTGTCAAAATTTGCTGCATCGGAAAAAAAAATATTGAATGAAGATCTAACTGTGCGGATGCGCGAGCATTGGCCATAAAATAAACATTGGGGTTTACCCCAAAAAATAAAAGAGGTCCACAAAGCTTAGAAGGAAATGCGACCGAAAATGTTGAGCCGGGGGAAATGAAAAAAGGAACCGGATATTTTAGTTCGGGATATTGAACCCGACGTGAATCGAACACGCAACCTTCTGATCTGGAGTCAGACGCGCTACCATTGCGCCACGGATCCGGTGTGCTCTTGTCGTCACCATTCACTTTATGAACTATGAAGTTTACTCGTGGCAACATTTCCTCTCCTCCGGAATCTTGGATAGCACTCACCACCGGCAAGGGCACAACCAGTGTCTCGTACAAAGCGCAGGGGGCATTCGTACCCCGCCGAACCAGAACCAGTGACGGAAGTCACTCAGGTGTGCGCACATTTGGCAGTAATTAGCACATCCGATCCAAAGTGCCTCGGCCATCTTAGCATTGTCCATGGTACTGCAGATCGTATCATCGTCCTAGTATGCAGTACTTTTGTGCACCAGATCTCGGTAACAAACCGCTGTATCTCTGGACGAAACGAGGAACAGAAACGCCCACGACCAGCGACAGCGCGCGCGCGCGGTGCATTAAAATACGGCAGGGACCAAGGGCGCGACGAGGCCGGCCGGCGACGAGTCAATTCGATCGACTGCTACAGAAAACAACAGAACCCACCCACGGCTTCCAGATGAGGCATCCGATGCATGCAGATGCAGCGTGGCGACTAACGCCGAGCGCACACCGCCTCCGCCGATAGAAGCAGGCGGCGCGCGCGGCCGAGCCGCCCCGGTTGGTTGGCCCCTACCGCCATTAACGACCCCTAGATGAGCTAGACTCGCCAAATTAGCCGGTCCTTCCGCCGCAGTAACCACCGGTCACGTGGGGCTGTCTTTCCAGTCGGTTGATCGATCCGTCCATCCGCCCGTCCCATCCGATCGATTCTTCCGACGCGATACGAGGCGAGATCGTTGGTTGGTCGCGCCGACTCCTTTCAATTTGCGTGCACGTACGTACGCGGTACTACGTCCCTAGCTAGCTACGTACGTACGGTTACTGTACCCTCTTTCGGTCGCCGATCCCAAAGATTCCGGTCGGACCGGGCGGAGTGGCCGAGCATGTACCATCCGCCGTATGTTTAGACACCGGCCAGCGCGAACGGTGGGGAACCTGGACGCGGGGCGGCGGCCTCCGGCGGTGATCCGTCGGATTGGCTCTTCAGCAGGCGTCTTGGCAGCCGTGATTTTTTTTCTGAACCGGACGAGCCCCTTTATACATTACTCATCATCATAGTAGAAATACAAAATTCTGTCCGACCAAGAAAACAGGAAAGGGAAACGAGCTCAAAGCATTTCTTGGAAATCCATCATAAACTTTTGTCATCGAGCATGCTATCGTAGGACGAAAACCCAGAAACACCATACATAACCAACTAACCAAACCGACAACGTCAAGGAGAAACAACCAACCGGCGACAAGTATAGGCAAACGAGGAAAGTGCAAAACAGACTCACAACCGAGTCGCCAACATAAGCCCACGCAGGAGCAGAATGCAAAAGAACTAAATGACGAGCAACTGTCTGAACGCCCATATCTTCGGTGGAGGTCTATCTTTCAATCTTCATTTGGTGCTCTTTGGAGCCGCGCAGATCCGCATCATGCTTGAAGCATTGCTCTTCACCATCTTTTTCCCACGTTCCATCGCCTCCCGATCAGCTCCAGTTAACACACAAATAGTTAAGATAGCCACGTGTAGAACAGACCACATCAAAAGGGGATTTCAGCTTCTTATCTTCAAAAGTAGCGCGGTTGCGGCAATTCTGAATTGCCCGACGAACTGCAGCCAGGCCAAATGTGTAAAATTTGGCGCCATCAGTGATGTCGGCTTCTTTTAGTCATGTGGGCGGTAGAAGTTGTTACACGGGATGATCGTGATGTAGATGGTGCCTTGGTAATGGCGATTCCTAGACCGTGTTTTGGATATTTTTTTGGTAGCCACGTGTAGTGACAGTGAGGCCCGTGGGTGTCACTTCCCTCTGGGGACACCATTGTGGCACTTCTCGTCGAGCTACAACTCTGGATGAAAACGCTTGACTGCTCCTTTGATCTACAAGGCAACGAGGTGATGCATGATCTTTCTCTTGAGGACGTCGTTGTAGAGCTAGTTTCCCTCCAACGCACGATGCCATCACCGACGGGCGTTTTTGGATCAGTCACTTACACCAATGGTGTTGGAAGTTGGCGTAAACAATCATTTTAGTGCTAGAAGTCGTGGCATATATCGAAGTAGTGTAAAGACTTGGTTCGAACGTACAAAATACGATGCTAATCACATTTGTATACTTCCATGACGTTGACTAGGCATGATAGCCTAGCATGGGGCCTGTTGTCAATGGCCCAACAATGAAGAGGAGGTGTAAGACGTGTTTTTTTGCAAAAATAACCCTCATCATTTATTAATTTATATAAAAATAGCCCCTAAAAAGCAGGCCTAGATATCAGCACCACAAGTATTATTGAATGAAAAATATGGTATGCTCGTGTTTCTAACCCCGAGAGCTCCAGTTAAACGAGTGCGCTGCTAGCGACCTCACCACGTGCATAGGAACCTTAATTCAAAAAGAAGGAATGCTCGAACCACCGACCTAAGGTAAACAATCAAGCTAGCCTCACAATACAACCAAGGTTGCTTCATATCTCCAAAGATTTATTAGAGTTCATGTTTTTATAGACAATATTCGTTACTGTTTATGTCCGTATCAGAATATGCTTGTGGGCTAAACGGACAACAGTTAGTGCGCCCATTTTGAACATGTTAGTTTATTTTAATTTTTGTATTTTGTAACATATATCTAAATGAATTACAAATAACATACATATTATTCTTGAATAAGCATTCGTTTGAGGAACAATTGTCTTAAGGAACATTGGGCTCATAATTCTTTTCCATAGATTTATTTATATAAAAGTATATAGTTATTTTTTTAGAAAACAGACAAACTTCACTAAATACACCTGGCAAAACAAGCTTTATTAAAAACACACGAACACTTTATAAATAACATAAAAAAATTAAAGCAATGAGACTTTTATATTGTATTACATGAATATATTAACGAAAACATGAAAATATTTGAGATTATATGAGAATTGTTTTCAGTATAGATAATTCTAGAAATGACTTTTAATTTTTATTTAACAAAATCAAACATTTTTCAAATTATACAATCTTTTTATAATTCATATTTAATATATGATATTTAAATAATTTAATAGATGAATATTTTATGAAATTACAAGACCATTTATTTAACGTCATTTGTTTTATTTATGTGTATATTATATACAAATTTTTAGGGCGATTGGCAAGGGGTGGCTAGCTTCACAATTTCGATGACGTGGCTCGCTTTGCAAGCAGGGATGAAGATATATAGCTTGTGTTTTGTGTTCAACTGAAGATACATAACTTGTGTTTCCTTCATGTACATAAAAAGACGGTTGGGATGGGGTGGCTGGCTTCGTGAGCAGCGAACTATTTTTCTTAATTAAAAGTTATGATGTTGACAGCTGGGACCTGCTTGTCAAGGATTTTTCTATGAAAAAACAAAAAAGCAAAGGGTTTAAAAAAAGAGCACGCCACATGTCTTATCTGTGTTGTTTGGTCATTGACAACGGGCCCATGCCACGATGGCATGCGTCGTTAGTGTTGCCGGCCCGTACACATACACGATTAGCTTCGTGTTTGCACGTCCGGATCAGGTTTTATACCACTTTAATGCATGCCGTAAGTTCTAACATCAATATATGACCGTTTGATCCAAGTTCTAACACCACCGATAGTTGATTCTTTTTGGATCCTCGCTCAATGTCTCTACGACACTGGCATGGATGGACGCATTTCCTTCCATATCTTCTATACGAGTCCTCGTCCGCGCCATTCTTGGACTTTGTTGTCTACAAGTAGGCTCGGGCTCCACGATCCGGAGCAGGAGGGTAGGCCCCCCTCTTCGGTGTCAACTTGGTATGAGCGGCGGAACGAGGCTTGGTGATTTTGTTTGGTGGCTAGGCTTCTTCCATGCTAGTAGTCTTGGGTGCTTTGTGATAGGTGTGGCTTTTTTTTCTTTTTTGTTTTCTCTCAGTCTACTTTGTAAGAAGATCTCTTCATCGGCACGTATTAGTTTGGTTATTTTGCTTTATATATAAAATAAGATGAAAGCTCTTTCTCTAAAAGATTGCATGCATTATCTTTTGGCAATAAAATGGGTTTAACCTCCCCACAAAATAATAATAATGTGTTTACTATTCTCGTTTCATGAGTCACTACAACATCTGTTAAACTTCGACGAAGAGTCAGTGTACCATGTAGGTTAATATATGGTACTCCCTCCATTTATAAATATAAGATGTTTAAATATTTAATATAAACTATATACAGACTCAAATGACTGAAAAAACACAAAAATATGCGTATATACATCTGATTTAGAAAAAATAATTAGAACATCTTATATTTGTGAATGGAAGGAGTAACTCTTATTTTTACATTTTTCTAAGTATATGACTCCTATTTTATATTTTGATATTCATATAAACATGTCAGATGCAAATTATGCAAATCGGCTAATTTTCATATTAACCAAAGCACATTCATTATAATTCAGAAATTTTTCATTAAAAAAAGAGCGGCCGGACCTAAACCTATCCTACGGCGCAGTCCGGCTTTCACTTCTTTTGTATTATGCATCAACGACCACGTACTCCATATGCTGTCCCCATAAGGAGCGTCGGGGTGCAAGACTCGTGAAATATAAGTGCGGTCTTCGGCGAGAAAGAGTAGCACATGGATAGACAGACCGCCCATATGGGACACCAGCCTTGTCGTCTCCCATTCCCTACTCATCCTTGGAAGAGTGTGTGACCTATCCGTCGTCAGTGCCAGGTTGATGATTGAGGTGGACACTCCGTCATTGTAAACCTGTCATATGCACCCCGAAACTTGGACGATGATGTGTAGGATGCATAGTTGGTGGCATTCTCGTTATCGTCTGCCTAGGCCACTGACGCCTATGTGTGTGCTGTCGCGTCCGCATTCGGCCGCGCCACCGCTTCGTTACGAGCGGCTCATTGAACACATGGGGCCTCGTAGATCGCCCAACCCTCTGCTCTGCAACAAAGTTCGGGTTCACTCTTACCATGACGACCAAGGCCTCCTCGCATGCACACTCGCCGTAGAGTTGGCCCTTCACCAACCGCTGTTCAAGGAGTAAGAGTTTGTACTATTGCTCCTCCCGGGCTTGCCGAAACACTGACATAGGTGTCGGCACAGGCTGCTTCGGCTCTGCTATGGCGACGTTGTAGTGCACTTGCGCCCGCTCCATGGTCAAACGGGGTCCGACGCTGTGTCGTCGTCAAATCTTGTAAACTTCACGCCGGCATTGAATAGGCATAGACACCGGAGACGCGTCGCGGGCAATGGTCTCTCGGTCGGCGCGCCACTTCAATACCGGCTGTGAGAGGCCACGTTTGCTCCGGCCGGTGTCAATGCGGAGCGATCGCACTACAACGAAATGAATGAAGACTGATGACGACGGGCTGGAACACGCGCGGGCACGGGTGGCTGGGACGGAGCTGCCTCTGCCTCTATGGCATGTGTGTGAGGTGACACCATTGATTTTTTAAAAATCCTTCACCAATTTAGCTTTTAGAATTGTTATTTTTGTCAAGATGACCCATTTTGTGTAGAGCTGACCCCATAGGGATTTTTTTCCAGCGTCATCCCTGGTGGGTGGTGGGTTTTCGGTGTGTTAAGTTAGTTAGGAGTGAACGTGATAGTGGTTCAGACCAGTGAAGAAACGTGTTGGATGGCAAAACACGTTCGGACCATATGGTTTGAGGGTGATACACTAAGTATTTTTTTTAATTTTCCATGGAACCATTTCGTTGTTTTCATACTAATAAACTACTCCCTCCGTTCCAAAATTATATTAAGCTTAAGACACTTATTTTGAAACGGAGGGAGTACAATATAGCAATCGCAAGCCTAGCACGGTTAGTAGCGGCATGCACGTACGTACGTGATTCGTGGAAACCCCACATGAACAAGAGAAGTTATTATGGCGATAACCGGACCGTACGCCTACAAACAAACATTGTATTGACACAGTGTCTTGCCATTAAGCTGGAAGACCGGACCTGTCGCCCGCTACGATATTGACACACCCAAGCCTTCCATAGGTACTACGTACGTACCGTCGACTAGCAGCGTTGTTGGTACGCCGTTCTCGTACTCAAGTCTGCCTGATCCATTGGAGCTTGGAGCCAGTACGTACCGTGGTACTAATCTATCAATTCGATTCTGATCCACGCAATTCCACAAACTATATCGATCAAGCTGATCGCACAAGTAAATGTTACTGGCAATTACTGGCTTCTTGGCTCTACTTGAAATTAGTACTAGGCAAAGTTCGTGCAAATCACAGAATCAAAATGCGAAGAGGTACATACTTCTTTTCATCTTCGCTAATACGCATAAGATTTACGTATCTTTTCATTGTTAGAGGCATAGAAGTTACAAATATGACGGATATGAACACAAGCACGTACACAACGTGAGTGGGATATAAGACGCAAAGACTAACGATGTTGCACGCCCCCTAAGCAACTAATGGCTATGTTTCAAGATGATTTTTTTGGAAAGTTTCAGCAGTAACTGGCATAGTAGAAAGGGTAGTACTACACGTCGGCGCGCTGACGCGAACGGTCGCGTTGGTCGCAGCGAGACCGCCAGATATGCGAGGGGGACCATTAGATCTATCCATGCAACATTTTTTCCTCGATGCAACAAATTTCGGTGCGATGCAGCAATTTTCGTCAACGGTTGCAACAAGAACAAAAATAGTTGTAGCAAAAAAATATTTACGTGATCGTAGAAAAAAAAAACGAAGTTGATGATACGTGGTAGCAAAAGTCAAACGCCGGTTGTAGCAAATATCTACGTGAACGTGTATGCAACTTTTTTAGTGAACGGTTGCAGCAGAAAATGATGCCGGTTGTAGCAAAAATTAACACGGTTGTAACAAAAAGTCAAACGCCGGTTGTAGCAAAATTCAACGAACTCGAGTTGCAACCAATCGTGGATGCAACTTTTTAAATGGACAAAATGTAGCAAAATGACAAACGTTTGAAGCAAAATTAAACGTGGTTGCAGCAAATCGGATTAAAAAAATGTTGCATGGCTGCCAGTGAGGCGCGCGGCCCGCGCGCCCGGCCGAACGATTCGGCCGACGCGCCGGGTGGAAGTATTTACCTAGCAGAAAGCAATGGAGAAAACAAAGTGGGATGAAGATCCTAAGATCAGGGTTGGTTTGATCACAAGACGATCAAAACTTCAAAAAAAAAGGTTGGTTTCTTACCGTGGTTCCCCCAAAGGGCTCTGTATGCATCTAGCTCCTGCCAACCTCCATTGCTTCATGTAGTTTGCGATCCTTGCTATGATGTCTCTAATGCTTGTCGTTTTTTGTGGAAGGTGCATTGATTACGTTCTTGCCAGATTGCCCAAGAGGCGAGTAGCCTCATTGTCTTGGTTCCCTTCTTCCATGTGGGGGTTGCTTTCTCGTGCGATCTCAGAGCAATAATCGTGGTTGTTTGTTCCTGCCAATCATTCATGGGTTTGAGTGAGGCACATCCCTCCCAGTGACTGATTTTGTTCCAAACCTACAGGTCCAAAAGAGGTGTTTGCTTGATTCCAAACTTGGAACACATAGTTGGCACAAGTATTCATTGGGCCATCCTCGCCACTGAAGTCTGTCGTTGCAACATAGCCGGTTCTGGAACATGAGCCAAGCCATTATCTTCATAGACCCTCGCGCCCAGACCTTCGAGATGAGCTTGTCGAAAAATGATGCAATACTCCCTTGGAACTGCATGGAGTACGTCGAGCGCGCACAGTACTGTCCAGAGTACTCCCTGCGCCAAGTGATGTAGTCTCAGGTGTTTTCCTCGAGTTGACTCTCTATTCTTCCCACCAGTTGGTTCAGGGAGAGGAAGCTTTGCACGAGGTGATGGTTGTTGCCGTGCGCTAGATCCCTGATCTAGGTATCATCCTTGAGAGCATCCCAAATTGTCTTGTGCTTTCTTCTCGAATGCTTGTAGAGTCCCGGGAATTTGTGTGCCAGCGTGCCTGGGTTCAGCCAGGTGGACTACCAGAAGGAGGCGAATCTCCCGTCTCCGATGGCAACGGACGTGGCCTCGGCGAACATGGCAATGTCCTGCACGTTGCAAGGCACATCCATGCCCACCCAAGGCTGATCAGGGTGGCGCCAGGGGAGCGAGTGCCACCGCTGCCGAAGGGTCACACCGAACTTGTGCAGATCGGGTATCCCCAGGCCCCCAAGTTCTGTTGGGGAGCAGCCGTGCTCCAGTTAACCTTGCAGTCAGCCCCCGACAATTCATCATTTTTGCTCGAGAGAAAACAACGTCTGCTCTTGTCCATCTCTTTGAGCATCTTGATCGGGATCGGTAGCACGGTTAGGGCAAAGGTTGGCATGGCAGAGCGCATGCAGCGTACGAGGGCGCAACGACCGACAATGTGCATGAGTCTCCCCTTTCATCTAGCTAACCGGGCCTTGATCCTATCAATGATAAACTAGAAATGGACGAGACGTAGACGGCTGAGGAAGACCGACAACCCTAGGTATCTGATAGGAAAGTGGGCTACCGCTCCGTCAAAGTCGTCGAGCACTTCTTGGACGTCAATGTCCGCGCATGTGATCGGTGACACCTATGATTCGGCAAGGTTGATGCATAGGCCAAATGCTTTGTCGAACCCTTCTATTATGTGCATGAGCGAGCTGATCTCTTGTCGTTGTGGGTTAACAAAGATTACGGCATCGTCGGTGTACAAACTGGCGCGGAGTCGGTTGTTATGGTCGGGTATGGGTTGGAAAAAACCATGCACCATCGCAAATGAGAGCAGGTGGTGTAGCGGGTCAATTGCGATGATGAACGGGAAAGGGGAGAGGGGTCTCCGTACCTTAGGCCGCAGCGGTGAAGAATTTTATCTCCGACAATTCCGTTGAGCAATACTGACGATGATGTAGAGGGCAGGAGGAAAGCCACCCGGTCCCTCCATCTAGCGCTAAAACCTAGCTTCTGCAGTAACTCTAGAAGGTATTCCCATGACACCGTGTCAAAGGCCTTTGCAATATCTACCTTCATGAGCATAGTCGGGACTTTCTTTCAGTGGAGGGAGCAAATTGTGTTTTACACGAAGAGGTAGCTGTCGTGTATACATTTGGTGCGCTAGAAGGACGACTGTGTGGGTGAGATGATGTGATGAATGATTATCCCTAGCCCAATGGAGAGAACCTTGGACACTAGCTTAACGATCGAGTTGATTAGTTTGATGGGCCTGAAGTCCTGCATCATGGCTGCCTCGTTCTTTTTGGGTAGTAGCACCATTGTAGCCTCTGGCCATGTGATAGAATTATTCAAACACGAGAAATAATATCCTCCTTGATGATAGCCCGACAGCTTCTAAAGAAGGATTCGTTGAATCCCTCCCGTCCTGGAGATTTCTCGTGAGGGGAGCTGTAGATCGCGCGCCAAAACCTCGCCCTCCATGAAAGGGTTATCGGGGACCATTGCCGGCAACGATGGCGGATTTATCATGTCCCAGTTTATGTTGGTACTACTTTGTGTCGTATATCCTATAGTGGACACGAAGTCCACGTGGATGGCCACGACTTTGTTGGTGTGGCTGGTGGCACTGGAATCATTTGTTTGAAGGGAGTGGATGCAGTTCTTGTAACGTTGGGAGTTTATTTTGGCTTGAAAGAAGGGCGTCTTGCCGTCTCCGGCCCGCAGCCAGGTCACACGGGATGCCTGCCATCTCCGTACTCTCTTGATGTCTGCCAAGCTCATAATCCTCGTCTTGAGAAGCTTTCGAAAGTTGTGCTCGACGGGGGAGAGGGGTCTTCTCTCTTATGGCGATGACGAAAAGAAGAACTATCTATGTGGCTATTTGTAGTTGCAGCTTCGTTTTGCTGCAGAAGCCTTTTGCCCAAATTTTGAGGTCCTTAGCTACCCTACTTAATTTTGTGACGATGCGTCCAAAAGCACAAGATGTGTCCATGGGTCTCTGCCACACATGCAACACTGCCGTGTGGAAGCATGGGAACTTAGGACAAAAAGATTGAAATCTGAACCGAGTCGTCTTATGCGGAGCTCTAGTTGCCGCAAGGCGGAGGGGTAATGATCGGAGTTGGAGGACGACATTGTGTGGAGGAGAAAGGAGGGTAAGAGGGAATCCCATTCTATGTTGCAAAAGAACTTGTCTATGCTAAGTAGGGTTGGGTCTTCCCGTTCGTTGCTCCAAGTGTATTTGTGGTTTTTGCACTTGATCTCTCTAAGACGTGATGAGTCAATTGCAACCCTAAATTTACCTATCATCCTACGACTGATGTTTGGGTTGTTCTTATCACTCGCCTTGTAGGTTAAGTTAAAACCTCCGTTGATGATCCATGGCTCGGCAACGGGCGGTGTTGCGTCTCCTAGCTCAGTTAAGAATGCGTCCTTTAGCGAGTCTTCCACAACCCATAGACGGTGGTGAGCCAAAAACTACTGTTGGATGCGAGCACCGTGACTCGGGTAGTGATGGATAACTGTCCTACCGCATGCGATATGACCCTTACTATGTTCGGATCCCAGAAGATTGCCGCCCCACCTCACGTTCCCAGCGCTAGTAGCACAAACACACTCAGAAAACATGTTGTGGCCGGTTTCGCGAACTAAAATTGGGCCCCGTGTCTTTATCTTCATCTCTTGTAGGTATAGTATAGGTAGCCTATGTGAGTCAACCATATTGCTCACCACTTCTCGCCTTGCTGGGGTGTTTAGGCCCCTGATGTTCCAGCTCATGATCGGTAGATTTGTGTCATCCATGGGTACACTGGAAAGTTCTCCGACGACCAACATGTTTTGAAAAGAAGCACTCATACATATCCGATCGATCGACGGGCTACCGACGACCACAAATAGGCCCCGAATCCCATCGACACGTGATACGTCTCCATCGTATCCATAATTTTTTATTGTTCCATGCAAATATTATAAAACTTTCACATATTTTTGGCAACATTTTATATGATTTATTGGACTAACATATTGATCCAGTGCCAAGTGCCAGTTCCTGTTTTTTTGGCATGTTTTTTTCGCAGAATATACACATCAAACAAAGTCCAAACGCGATAAAAATTTACGGAGAATTATTTTGGAATATATATGATTTTTTAGAGGTGGAATCAACATAAATTGAGGCCCACAACCTCCACTACCCACCAGGGCGCGAACCACACCCCTCGCACGCCCTACCCTCTAGTGGTGACACCATGAGTCAGTTGGGGCTCTTCTTCAGGCACAAGAAAGATAATTTATAGGTTAAAATTGTGTAAAACTTTCAGCCCGATCGGAGTTAGGGATCTCCGGGAATTTAAGAAAAGGTGAAGTGCCAAAAAATAGGAGCGCGAAAGATAAGAGAACAAAGAGGCCATGGAGGCCATGGACTAGAGGGGGAGATCTCCTACCATCTAGGGGGAGGCCAAGGAAGAAGAAGAAGAAGAAGGAGGAGGGGGCTCTCTCCCACTCTATCCCGGTGGTGCCGGAGTGTCGTCGGGGCAAGGAGCGTGACGACGATGTACATCAACAATCTTGCCGCCCCTAACACAAACTCTCTGTCCCTCTATGCAGTGGTGTTATACGTCTCCAATGTATCTATAAGTTTTGATGGTTTCATGCTATTATCCTGTCAAACTTTGGATGTTTTGTATGCCTTTTATATCTTTTTTGGGACTAACCTATTAACTCAGTGCCAAGTGCCAGTTCCTGTTTTTCCGTGTTTTTGACCCTTTTTAGAGGAGGATTTAAACGGAGTCCAAACGGAATAAAACTTCCGAAAAGATTTTTTCCGAAACAGAAGAAGATCGGGAGACTTGAGAACCAAGGCAGGAGGCCACCAGGGACCCCACAAGCCCCCTAGCCGCGACCAGGGGGGCACCTCCCAGGCTTGTGGGCTCCCTGGGCCACCTCTGCCCTAGGTCTTTCGCTAATAAATTCCCATAAATTCCAGAAAAAATCAGGAGATCATCGAAAGTACTTTTTTGCTGCTGCAAGCTTCTGTTTCCGCAAGATCCCATCTGGGGCACGTTCTGGTGCCCTGCCGAGGGAGGGATTCAGATACGGAGGGCTTCTTCATCAACACCATGACTTGTCCGATGATGCGTGAGTAGTTCACCAGAGACCTACGGGTCCATAGCTAGTATCTAGATGGATTCTTCTCTCTCTTGGATCTTCAATACAAAGTTCTCCATGATCTTCATGGAGATCTATCCGATGTAATCTTCTTTTGGGGTGTGTTTGTCGAGATTCGATGAATTGTGGACTTATGATTAGATTATCTATGAATCTTATTTGAGTTTCTTTTGATCTCTCTTATGCATGATTTCATATCCTTGTAATTCTCTTCGAGTTGTGGGTTTTGTTTGGCCAGCTTGATCTATGATTCTTGCAATGGGAGAAGTGCTTGGTTTTGGGTTCATACCGTGCGGTGACCTCACCCAGTGACAGAAGGGGTAGCGAGGCAAGCATCATGTTGTTGCCATCAAGGGTAAAAAGATGGGGTTTTCATCATTGGTTTGAGTTTATCCCTCTACATCATGTCATCTTGCTTAAGGCGTTACTCTGTTCGTCATGAACTCGATACACTAGATGCATGCTAGATAGCGGTCGATGTGTGGAGTAATAGTAGTAGATGCAGAAAGTATCGGTCTACTTGTCTCGGACGTGATGCCTATATGTATGATCATTGCCTTAGATATCGTCATGACTTTGTGCGCTTCTATAAATTGCCCGACAGTAATTTGTTCACCCACCGTAATATTTGCTATTTTGAGAGAAGCCTCTAGTGAACACTATGGCCCCCGGGTCTACTTCACACCATATTTTCAGCCTTACACTTTTACTTCGTTGCACTTTCCGCCTTCAGATCTCACTTTGCAATCAATCTTGAAGGGATTGACAACCCCTTTATTGCGTTGGGTGCAAGCTCTTTTGTGTTTGTGCAGGTACTTTGGACTTGACGAGATTCTCCTACTGGATTGATACCTTGGTTCTCAAACTGAGGGAAATACTTACTGCTCCTGTGCTGCATCACCCTTTCCTCTTCAAGGGGAAAAACAATGCAAGCAAGTCTCCGTCAATGTGTCAATTTCTGGCGCTGTTGTTTGAGAAGTAGCATGGTGTAACACCTCTTTTCCCGCTGCAACTCTCTACTTAAACATGGTTCTAAATGCTACATACTATTTCCCAATGATATGTGGCTATCCTATGATGTTTGAATAGATCTGTTTTGTCCAACGGGTTAATTGTGATATGATGTTATTGATATGAGTTGTGTGTTGATATGGTGTTGTCCTAAGGGCCCCCTTGGGGTCGGCTGCCCAAGACCAACACGGGTTGTTGTGCCACCTACGAGGCCCATGTGCTCCCCCCCGGGGTGGGAGGGCCCCTCCCGGTGGAACCCCGAAACCCTTTCGGCACTCCCGGTACAATACCAGAAAACCCCAAAACTATTCCAGAACCTAAATACCACTACCTCCGGACCATTCCAAAGCTCCTCGTGATGTCCGAGATCTCATCCGGGACTCCGAACAACCTTTAGTCACCAATACACATAACTCAATAGTACCTAAATGTCACCGAACCTTAAGTGTGCATACCGTACGGGTTCGAGAACTATGCAGACATGATCGAGACACTCTCCGGTCAATAACCAATATCCGGACCTGGATGCCCATATTGGTTCCTACATATTCTATGAAGATCTTTATCGGTTGAACCTCTATGTCAAGGATTCAGTTAAGTCTGTATGTTGTTCCCTTTTTCCATTGGTATGTTACTTGCCCGAGATACGATCGTCGGTATCTGCATACCTGGTTCAGTCTCATTACCGACAAGTCTCCTTACTCATTCTGTAATACTAGATCTTGTGACTAACTCTTTAGTCACATTGCTTGCAAGTTTCTTGTGATGTTGTATTACTGAGTGGGCCCTAGAGATACCTCTCCGTCATACGAAGTCACAAATCCCAGTCTTGATCCATGCCAACCCAACACACCCCCTCAGAGATACCTGTAGAGCAGCTTTAGAGTCATCCAGTTACGTTGTGACGTTTGATACACACAAGGCATTCCTCCGGTTTTTGGGAGTTGCATGCTCTCATGGTCGTAGGAACAGATTCTTGACATGCACAAAACAATAGCAATAAACTGACATGATCATATGCTACGTTCATAGTTTGGGTCTTGTCCATCACATAATTCTCCTAATGATGTGATCCCATTGTCAAATGACAACTAATGTCTATGGCCAGGAAACCTTGACCATCTTCATCAACGAGCTAGTCCTGGAGGCTCACTAGGGACAGTGTGTTGTCTATGTATCCACACACGTATTTGAGTTTCCAATCAATACAATTATAGCATGGATAATAAATGATTATCATGAACAAGGAAATATAATAATAACCACTTTATTATTTCCTCTAGGGCATATTTCCAACAATACCTACCGTAGTTGTCATGCATCATCCCTTCCTCTTCGGGGAAATATCGACTTAGTTCAAGCGACATCACCTCTCACCTCCTGGTAATCCAGCAGTGGCTGAGATATGTGCAGGGTCGAGCCCTGCCAACGCTGAGCACAAAGACAAGCAAGAGAAAGACCTAGCATGGGGAAAGGCATTACGAATCACAAGCAGTTATTACTAATTCAAATTGTTCCACACAATAAAAGGTGATGCCTGATACCTCGTCGAGGTAAAGATAATCTGTTTCAGGGCATGGCAGGGGGCTCCTCGCCAGAATCCTCGTCGTTGTCACAGGAAAACCTTACGAGCAGTGCGCACACGTGGTCCCCCATGGCGGCCGCCAAGTCGCTGCTCGACTCCTCGGCCACAGGGCGCATCAACCTCTCGAACTTGAAATGGGGATCCCGAAGGAGGAGGTGGTTGAATACACGGGTCGCGACCACGGAGAAAAGGTCACGACACTCCTCCTCTAGGACGTTGTCCACCTTGTTGGATGCGCCCTCGAGCTCCTTCATGAGCTCAGAAGAAAGCTTGGCATAGCCGGCGTCCTCAGGAGCCAAGGGGGCCTCGAGCCCCAACCTGTAGATCAAGCTCAAAGCCGGGTGGGCCCTGAGTTCCAAGGAGGAGAACGTGGCATGATCCGCCACATCCTTCACGTCAGCAACGGCCCGTGCCTCCTCTTTCAAGCGGCCAGCTCAGCGTTGGCCTCGAAGGCTTCCTTCACGTGGGCGTCGCTAGCCGCAACAACCTCGCGCTGAAGCGACTCCAAGCGCCCGCGCTTCGTGGCCTGCTTGGCTGCCACCCTCGCTAGCTCTGAGTCACGGTTGACGAGCTCCGCCCCGCGGGCCTCGGCGGCCTCCCGAAGCGCCTTCAAGCCAGCCTCTGCACCCCACCAACGCCTAGTGAGCGCTTCCTTCTTAGCAAGCGCACTCATGTAGGCAGCCATTGCTTCGGCGGCCTTCCTCAGCCCTCCGCACGGATGGCCTCGGACTCGCCTCTGATTTCCTTGCTGGAGACGTCGAGTTGGTGCCACCTCGTGGCCAACCGCTCACGCTCCACGGCCAGACGTGTCTCGGCTTCTTAGAAGTCCGCCTCGAGCCGGGGGAGCAGGGTCAAGGCATCAGCCAGGGCCCCGTGGGAGAGGATGGCCTCCGGGCCCGTCAGGGAGGAGGCCACCGGAGGTGCTGTCGCCCCGGCGCTGCCCGCTGCCACAACCGGGGCAGCCTCGATGCCCTTTGGTAGCGGCACTGGGGATCTGGGTCCTCCCCTGCTTCGGGCATCCGCGGTGCGCTCGCGAGGACAATCGCTCCCGCCTCCGTGGCCCCACCGGACACCGTGGCCGTGACAGTTGGCGTCGGGGGCTAGACCAGCGGTGTTGGCGGCGGGGCCACCGCGGCCCTGATGATCACATCTCCTCGCCGCATGGTTGAGACACCCGAAGGCGCAGTGGCTCCTGCGTGCCCGATCAAGGCACCCGGCTTATGCCGACTACCTCCGCGCCCGCTGATACCCCTGCCGAGGGACGGAGGCACCCTCAAGACATGTGTCGCCTTCGCCTCGGCAATGGTCTTCTTCTTCTTCTTTTCCCTTTTGCCACCAGGGAACCTGCACCATAGAAGAGATGGCTTGAGCAGACTAATCACAGATAAATAGCACAAGGACGAGCTAAGGTACTTACTCGTCCTCGGCAGCCCACTTCCCCTGCTTCTCGATGGCGGGCGGCGCATGTTCGCCACCCTCGTAGGCCGCCCCACCGTCTTCCTCCTCCCTTGGAGTCTGAGGGGACCCAGGTGGAGGTGTTGGGGAACATTGCATGGGAAACAAAAAAATTCCTACGCACATGAAGACCTATCATGGTGATGATCATTTACGAGAGGGAGATTGGATTTACATACCCTTGTAGATTGCTAAGCGGGAAGCGCTAATCAACGCGGTTGATGTAGTGAAACGTCTTCGCAATCCAAATCGCCGCCATCCCACGATATATCCTGATCTAGTACCGAACGGACGACACCTCCGTGTTTAGCATGTTGGGGAACGTCGCATGGGAAACAAATATTTTCCTACGCGCGCGAAGACCTATCATGGTGATGTCCATCTACGAGAGGGGATGAGTGATCTACGTACCCTTGTAGATCGTACAGCAGAAGCGTTAGAGAGCGCGGTTAATGTAGTGGAACGTCCTCACGTCCCTCGATCCGCCCCGCGAACAATCCCGCGATCAGTCCCACGATCTAGTACCGAACGGACGGCACCTCCGCGTTCAGCACACGTACAGCTCGATGATGATCTCGGCCTTCTTGATCCAGCAAGAGAGACGGAGAGGTAGAAGAGTTCTCCGGCAGCGTGACGGCGCTCCGGAGGTTGGTGATGACCTTGTCTCAGCAGGGCTCCGCCCGAGCTCCGCAGAAACGCGATCTAGAGGAAAAACTGTGGAGGTATGTGGTCGGGCTGCCGTGGAAAAGTCGTCTCAAATCAGCCCTAAAACCTCCGTATATATAGGTGGGAGGGAGGGGACCTTGCCTTGGGGCTCAAGGAGCCCCAAGGGGGTCGGCCGAATCCAAGGGGGAGGACTCTCCCCCCCAAACCTAGTTGGACTAGGTTTGGTGGGAGGGAGTCCCCCTTCCTTCCCACCTCCTCCTTTTTTTTTCTTTCTCTCTTGATTTTCTTTCTCCTTGGCGCATAGAGCCTTTTGGGCTGTCCCACCAGCCCACTAAGGGCTGGTGTGCCACCCTCAAGGCCTATGGGCTTCCCCGGGGTGGGTTGCCCCCCCGGTGAACTCCCGGAACCCATTCGTCATTCCCGGTACATTCCCGGTAACTCCGAAAACCTTCCGGTAATCAAATGAGGTCATCCTATCTATCAATCTTCGTTTCTGGACCATTCCGGAAACCCTCGTGACGTCCATGATCTCATACGGGACTCCGAACAACATTCGGTAACCAACCATATAACTCAAATACGCATAAAACAACGTCGAACCTTAAGTGTGCAGACCCTGCGGGTTCGAGAACTATGTAGACATGACCCGAGAGACTCCTCGGTCAATATCCAATAGCGGGACCTGGATGCCCATATTGGATCCTACATATTCTACGAAGATCTTATCGTTTGAACCTCAGTGCCAAGGATTCGTATAATCCCGTATGTCATTCCCTTTGTCCTTCGGTATGTTACTTGCCCGAGATTCGATCGTCAGTATCCGCATACCTATTTCAATCTTTACCGGCAAGTCTCTTTACTCGTTCCGTAATACAAGATCCCGCAACTTACACTAAGTTACATTGCTTGCAAGGCTTGTGTGTGATGTTGTATTACCGAGTGGGCCCCGAGATACCTCTCCGTCACACGGAGTGACAAATCCCAATCTTGATCCATACTAACTCAACTAACACCTTCAGAGATACCTGTAGAGCATCTTTATAGTCACCCAGTTACGTTGCGACGTTTGATACACACAAAGCATTCCTCCGGTGTCAGTGAGTTATATGATCTCATGGTCATAGGAACAAATACTTGACACGCAGAAAACAGTAGCAACAAAATGACACGATCAACATGCTACGTCTATTAGTTTGGGTCTAGTCCATCACGTGACTCTCCCAATGACGTGATCCAGTTATCAAGCAACAACTCCTTGTTCATAATCAGAAGACACTGACTATCATTGATCAACTGGCTAGCCAACTAGAGGCATGCTAGGGACGGTGTTTTGTCTATGTATCCACACATGTAAATGAGTCTTCATTCAATACAATTATAGCATGGATAATAAACTATTATCTTGATACAGGAATTATAATAATAATTATATATTTATTATTGCCTCTAGGGCATAATTCCAACAGTCTCCCACTTGCACTAGAGTCAATAATCTAGCCCTCACATCACCATGTGAATTACATTGTAATAAATCTAACACCCATACAGTTCTGGTGTCGATCATGTTTTGGCCGTGGAAGAGGTTTAGTCAGCGGGTCTGCTACATTCAGATCCGTGTGCACTTTGCATATATTTACGTCCTCTTCCTCGACGTAGTCGCGGATGAGGTTGAAGCGTCGTTTGATGTGTCTGGTCTTCTTGTGAAACCGTGGTTCCTTTGCTAAGGCAATGGCACCAGTGTTGTCACAGAACAAGGTTATTGGATCCAGCGCACTTGGAACTACTCCAAGATCCATCATGAACTGCTTCATCCAGACACCCTCCTTAGCCGCCTCCGAGGCAGCCATGTACTCCGTTTCACATGTAGAATCTGCTACGACGCTTTGCTTGGAACTACACCAGCTTACTGCACCCCCATTAAGAATAAATACGTATCCGGTTTGTGACTTAGAGTCGTCCGGATCTGTGTCAAAGCTTGCATCGACGTAACCTTTTACGGCGAGCTCTTCGTCACCTCCATACACGAGAAACATCTCCTTAGTCCTTTTCAGGTACTTCAGGATATTCTTGACCGCTGTCCAGTGATCCACTCCTGGATTACTCTGGAACCTACCTACCATACTTATGGCCAGGCTAACATCCGGTCTAGTGCACAGCATCGCATACATGATAGAACCTATGGCTGAAGCATAGGGGACGGAGCGCATATGCTCTCTATCTTCATCAGTTGCTGGGCACTGAGTCTTACTCAATCTCGTACCTTGTAAAACTGGTAAGAACCCTTTCTTGGACTGTTCCATTTTGAACCTCTTCAAAACTTTATCAAGGTATGTGCTTTGTGAAAGTCCTATCAGGCGTTTTGATCTATCCCTATAGATCTTAATGCCTAGAATGTAAGCAACTTCTCCTAGGTCCTTCATAGAGAAACTTTTATTCAAGTAACCTTTTATGCTCTCCAAAAGCTCTACGTTGTTTCCAATCAGTAATATGTCATCCACATATAATATTAGAAACGCCACAGAGCTCCCACTCACTTTCTTGTAAATACAAGATTCTCCAACCACTTGTATAAACCCAAATGCTTTGATCACCTCATCAAAGCGTTTGTTCCAACTCCGAGATGCTTGCACCAGTCCATAAATGGATCGCTGGAGCTTGCACACCTTGTCAGCATTTTTAGGATCGACAAAACCTTCGGGTTGCATCATATACAACTCTTCCTTAAGGAAACCGTTAAGGAACGCCGTTTTGACATCCATCTGCCAGATTTCATAATCGAAAAATGCAGCTATTGCTAACATGATTCTGACGGACTTAAGCATCGCTACGAGTGAGAAAGTCTCATCGTAGTCAACTCCTGGAACTTGTGAAAAACCCTTTGCCACAAGTCGAGCTTTATAAACGGTCACATTACCGTCAGCGTCCGTCTTCTTCTTAAAGATCCATTTGTTCTGAATAGCCTTGCGGCCCTCAGGTAGTATCTCCAAAGTCCACACTTTGTTCTCATACATGGATCCTATCTCGGATTTCATGGCTTCTAGCCATTTGTTGGAATCTGGGCCCACCATTGCTTCTTCATAATTTGCAGGTTCATTGTTGTCTAACAACATGATTGATAAGACGGGATTACCGTACCACTCTGGAGCAGCGCGTGATCTCGTCGACCTGCGTGGTTCAACAGAAACTTGAACTGGAGTTTCATGATCATCATCATTAACTTCCTCCTCAACCGGCGTCGCAATGACAGAGGTTTCCCCTTGCCCTGCGCCACCATCCAGAGGGATGAGAGGTTCGACAACCTCGTCAAGTTCTATCTTCCTCCCACTCAATTCTCTCGAGAGAAACTCCTTCTCGAGAAAAGCTCCGTTTTTAGCAACAAACACTTTGCCCTCGGATTTGAGATAGAAGGTGTACCCAACTGTCTCTTTTGGGTAACCTATGAAGACGCACTTTTCTGCTTTGGGTTCCAGCTTTTCAGGCTGAAGCTTTTTGACATAAGCATCACATCCCCAAACTTTAAGAAACGACAACTTTGGCCTTTTGCCATACCACAGTTCGTATGGTGTCGTCTCAACGGATTTTGATGGTGCCCTATTTAAAGTGAATGCAGCTGTTTCTAATGCATAACTCCAAAATGATAACGGCAAATCAGTAAGAGACATCATAGATCGCACCATCTCTAACAAAGTACGATTACGACGTTCGGACACACCATTACGCTGTGGTGTTCCAGGCGGTGTTAACTGCGAAAAAATTCCACATTGTCTTAAGTGAGCACCAAACTCGAAACTCAGATATTCACCCCCACGATCAGACCGTAGGAACTTGATCTTCTTGTTACGATGATTTTCCACTTCACTCTGAAATTGCTTGAACTTTTCAAATGTTTCAGACTTGTGCTTCATCAAGTAGACATAACCATATCTACTTAAATCGTCAGTGAAGGTGAGAAAATAACGATATCCGCCGCGTGCCTCTACGCTCATTGGACCACACACATCGGTATGTATGATTTCCAACAAGTCACTTGCACGCTCCATTGTTCCGGAGAACGGAGTTTTAGTCATCTTGCCCATGAGGCATGGTTCGCACGTGTCAAGTGAATCAAAGTCAAGTGACTCCAAAAGTCCATCAGCATGGAGTTTCTTCATGCGCTTTACACCAATATGACCCAAGCGGCAGTGCCACAAAAATATGGCGCTATCATTGTTTACTCTTACTCTTTTGGTCTCAATGTTATGTATATGCGTATCGCTATCAAGATTCAATATGAACAATCCTCTCACATTCGGTGCATGACCATAAAAGATGTTACTCATAGAAATAGAACAACCATTATTCTCAGATTTAAAAGAGTAACCGTCTCGCAATAAACAAGATCCAGATATAATGTTCATGCTCAACGCATGCACTAAATAACAATGATTTAAGTTCATCACTAATCCCGATGGTAGCTGAAGTGACACTGTGCCGACGGCGATTGCATCAACCTTGGAACCATTTCCTACGCGCATCGTCACTTCGTCTTTCGCCAGCCTTCGTCTATTCCGCAGTTCCTGCTTCGAGTTGCAAATATGAGCAACAGAACCGGTATCAAATACCCAGGCACTACTACGAGAGCCGGTTAAGTACACATCAATAACATGTATATCAAATATACCTGATTTTTCTTTGCCCGCCTTCTTATCTGCCAGATACTTGGGGCAATTGCGCTTCCAGTGACCCATACCCTTGCAATAGAAGCACTCTGTTTCAGGCTTAGGTCCAGCCTTGGGTTTCTTCGGCGGATTGGCAACAGGCTTGCCGCTCTTCTTCGAATTGCCCTTCTTGCCTTTGCCGTTTCTCTTGAAACTAGTGGTCTTGCTCACCATCAACACTTGATGCTCTTTACGGAGTTCAGACTCTGCGACTTTCAGCATCGCAAACAACTCGTCGGGAGACTTGTTCATCCCTTGCATGTTGTAGTTCAACACAAAGCCTTTATAGCTTGGCGGCAGTGATTGAAGGATTCTGTCAGTGATAGCTTCTTGCGGGAGTTCAATCCCCAGTTCAGCTAGACAGTTTGAGTACCCAGACATTTTGAGCACATGTTCACTGACAGACGAGTTTTCCTCCATCTTGCAAGCATAGAATTTATCGGAGGTCTCATACCTCTCGATCCAGGCGTTCTTCTGAAAGATAAACTCCAACTCCTGGAACATCTCAAATGCTCCATGACGCTCAAAGCGACGTTGAAGTCCCGGTTCTAAGCCATACAAGACTGCACATTGAACTATTGAGTAGTCCTCCTTACGTGCTAACCAAGCGTTCTTAACATCCTGATCAGCCGTAGCGGGTGGTTCATCTCCTAGCGCAGCATTAAGGACATAATCCTTCTTCCTAGCTTGTAAGATTAGCTTAAGATTACGAGCCCAGTCTACAAAGTTGCTTCCATCATCTTTCAACTTAGCTTTCTCTAGGAACGTATTAAAATTCAGGATGACTGTCGCGTGAGCCATGATCTACAACACAAATATATTCAAAGTGGACTTAGACTATGTTCAAGATAATTAGAGTTCAACTTAATCAAATTATATGCTAAACTCCCACTCAAAAAGTACATCTCTCTAGTCATTTGAGTGGTTCATGATCCACTTACACTATCCCAAGTCCGATCATCACGTGAGTCGAGAGTAGTTTCAGTGGTAAGCATCCCTATGCTAATCATATCAACTATATGATTCATGATCGACCTTTCGGTCTCGTGTGTTCCGAGGCCATGTCTGCACATGCTAGGCTCGTCAAGTTTAACCTGAGTGTTCCGCGTGCGCAACTGTTTTGCACCCGTTGTATGTGAGCGTTGAGTCTATCACACCCGATCATCACGTGGTGTCTCGAAATGACGAACTGTAGCAACGGTGCACAGTCGGGGAGAACACAATTTCGTCTTGAAATTTTAGTGAGAGATCACCTCATAATGCTACCGTCGTTCTAAGCAAAATAAGGTGCATAAAAGGATTAACATCACATGCAATTCATAAGTGACATGATATGGCCATCAACACGTGCTTCTTGATCTCCATCACCAAAGCACCGGCACGATCTTCTTGTCACCGGCGCCACACCATGATCATCCATCAACGTGTTGCCATCGGGGTTGTCGTGCTACTTATGCTATTACTACTAAAGCTACATCCTAGCAAAATAGTAAACGCATCTGCAAGCACAAACGTTAGTATAAAGACAACCCTATGGCTCCTGCCGGTTGCCGTACCATCGACGTGCAAGTCGATATTTCTATTACAACATGATCATCTCATACATCCAATATATCACATCACATCGTTGGCCATATCGCATCACAATCATACCCTGCAAAAACAAGTTAGACGTCCTCTAATTTTGTTGTTGCATGTTTTACGTGGTGACCAAGGGTATCTAGTAGGATCGCATCTTACTTACGCAAACACCACAACGGAGATCTATGAGTTGCTATTTAACCTCATCCAAGGACCTCCTCAGTCAAATCCGATTCAACTAAAGTTGGAGAAACCGTCACTTGCCAGTCATCTTTGAGCAAAGGGGGTTACTCGTAACGATGAAACCAGTCTCTCGTAAGCGTACGAGTAATGTCGGTCCAAGCCGCTTCAATCCAACAATACCGCGGGATCAAGAAAAGACTAAGGAGGGCAGCAAAACGCACATCACCGCCCACAAAAACTTTTGTGTTCTACTCGAGAAGACATCTACGCATGAACCTAGCTCATGATGCCACTGTTGGGGAACGTCGCATGGGAAACAAAAAAATTTCTACGCGCACGAAGACCTATCATGGTGATGTCCATCTACGAGAGGGGATGAGTGATCTACGTACCCTTGTAGATCGTACAGCAGAAGCGTTAGAGAACGCGGTTGATGTAGTGGAACGTCCTCACGTCCCTCGATCCGCCCCGCGAACAATCCCGCGATCAGTCCCACGATCTAGTACCGAACGGACGGCACCTCCGCGTTCAGCACACGTACAACTCGACGATGATCTCGGCCTTCTTGATCCAGCAAGAGAGACGGAGAGGTAGAAGAGTTCTCCGGCAGCGTGACGGCGCTCCGGAGGTTGGTGATGACCTTGTCTCAGCAGGGCTCCGCCCGAGCTCCGCAGAAACGCGATCTAGAGGAAAAACTGTGGAGGTATGTGGTCGGGCTGCCGTGGAAAAGTCGTCTCAAATCAGCCCTAAAACCTCTCTATATATAGGTGGGAGGGAGGGGACCTTGCCTTGGGGCTCAAGGAGCCCCAAGGGGGTTGGCCGAGTCCAAGGGGGAGGACTCTCCCCCCCAAACCGAGTTGGACTAGGTTTGGTGGGAGGGAGTCCCCCTTCCTTCCCACCTCCTCCTTTTTTTTCTTTCTCTCTTGATTTTCTTTCTCCTTGGCGCATAGAGCCTTTTGGGCTGTCCCACCAGCCCACTAAGGGCTGGTGTGCCACCCTCAAGGCCTATGGGCTTCCCCGGGGTGGGTTGCCCCCCCGGTGAACTCCCGGAACCCATTCGTCATTCCCGGTAACTCCGAAAACCTTCCGGTAATCAAATGAGGTCATCCTATATATCAATATTCGTTTCCGGACCATTTCGGAAACCCTCGTGACGTCCGTGATCTCATCCGGGACTCCGAACAACATTCGGTAACCAACCATATAACTCAAATACGCATAATACAACGTCGAACCTTAAGTGTGCAGACCCTGCGGGTTCGAGAACTATGTAGACATGACCCGAGAGACTCCTCGGTCAATATCCAATAGCGGGACCTGGATGCCCATATTGGATCCTACATATTCTACGAAGATCTTATCGTTTGAACCTCAGTGCCAAGGATTCGTATAATCCCGTATGTCATTCCCTTTGTCCTTCGGTATGTTACTTGCCCGAGATTCGATCGTCAGTATCCGCATACCTATTTCAATCTTGTTTACCAGCAAGTCTCTTTACTCGTTCCGTAATACAAGATCCCGCAACTTACACTAAGTTACATTGCTTGCAAGGCTTGTGTGTGATGTTGTATTACCGAGTGGGCCCCGAGATACCTCTCCGTCACACGGAGTGACAAATCCCAGTCTTGATCCATACTAACTCAACTAACACCTTCGGAGATACCTGTAGAGCATCTTTATAGTCACCCAGTTACGTTGCGACGTTTGATACACACAAAGCATTCCTCCGGTGTCAGTGAGTTATATGATCTCATGGTCATAGGAACAAATACTTGACACGCAGAAAACAGTAGCAACAAAATGACACGATCAACATGCTACGTCTATTAGTTTGGGTCTAGTCCATCACGTGATTCTCCCAATGACGTGATCCAGTTATCAAGCAACAACTCCTTGTTCATAATCAGAAGACACTGACTATCATTGATCAACTAGCTAGCCAACTAGAGGCATGCTAGGGACGGTGTTTTGTCTATGTATCCACACATGTAAATGAGTCTTCATTCAATACAATCATAGCATGGATAATAAACTATTATCTTGATACAGGAATTATAATAATAACTATATATTTATTATTGCCTCTAGGGCATAATTCCAACACAGCACAAATACAACTCGATGACGATCTCCGCCTTCTTGATCCAGAAAGAGAGACGAAGAGGTAGCTGAATACCCCGGCAACACGACGACATGGAGGTGATGGTGGTGGAGCTACTCTGGTAGGGCTTCGCCGTGTCGTACCGATCTAGCTACGATATGTCACGAAGTAGTGGAGGGAGAGAGATTTGCACAAAAACTTGAGGTGCAAAAACCCTAAAACCTTCCACTATATATAGGAGGAACCAAGGGGTGGTGGACCTGCCTCCTACTCCAAGTAGGATGGCTCGGCCGAGCCAAGGAGGAAGGAATCCTCCTCCAATTCGGTTTGGAGGAGGAGTCCTTTCCTTCTTTCCCACCTCCTATTTTTTCCCATTCCTTTTCCTTTATTGTTCTCTTGGCCGAAATAGCCCTATTGGGCTGGCCTCACCAGCCCACTAAGGGCTGGTGCGCCACCCATGGGCCTATTAGGTTCTCTCCCGGATGGGTGGCCCCTCCCGGTAAAACCCCAGAACCCATTCGTCATTCCGGGTACTTTACCGGTAATGCCAGAAATCTTTTTGGAGGCCAAATGCAACAATCATATATATCAATCTTTGTTTCTGGACCATTCCGGAGACACTCGTGATGTACGGATCTCATCTGGGACTCTAAACAACATTCAGTTACCAACATCAATAATTAAACTGTATCGAAAATGTCACCGAACTTTAAGTGTGCAGACCCTGCGGGTTCGAGAACTATGTAGACATGACTGAGACATTCACTGGCCAATATCCAATAGCGGGACATGGACGTCCATATTGGATCCTACATATTCTACGAAGATCTTATCGGTTGAACCTCTATGTCAAGGATTCACACAATCCCGTATACCATTCCCTTTGTCCTTCGGTATGTTACTTGACCGAGATTCGATCGTCGGTAACTCCATACCTATTTCAATCTCATTACCGGCAAGTCCCTTTACTCGTTCTATAATACAAGATTCCGTGACTAACTCTTTAGTCACATTGCTTGCAAGGCTTGATTGTGATGTTGTATTACCGAGTGGGCCGTGAGATACCTCTCCATCACACGGAGTGACAAATCCCAGTCTTGATCCATGCTAACTCAATGGACACCTTCGGAGATGCCTGCAGAGTACCTTTATAGTCACCCAGTAACGTTGCGACATTTGATACACGCAAGGCATTCCTCCGGTGCCAGTGAGTTACATGATCTCATGGTCATAGGAATGAATATTTGACATGCAGAAAACAATAGCAACAAAATGACACGATCATATGCTACGTGTATAGTTTGGGTCTTGTCCATCACACCATTCTCCTAATAATGTGACCCCGTCATCAAGTGACAACACTTGTCTATGGCTAGGAAACCTTCACCATCTTTGATCAACGGGCTAGCCAACTAGAGACTTACTAGGGACATTGTTTTGTCTATATATCCACACATGCATTTATGTTTCCATTCAATACATTTATAGCATGGATAATAAACGATTATCTTGAAACAAGAAATATAATAATAACTACTTTATTATTGCCTCTAGGGCATATTTCCAACAGTCTCCCACTTGCACTAGTGTCAAGAATCTAGCCTCACATCTTCATGTGATTTACAATGTAATGAATCTAACACCCATAAAGTTCTGGTGTTGTTCATGCTTTGCTAGTGGAAGAGGTTTAGTCAGCGGATCTGCGACATTCAGATCCGTGTGCACTTTGCAAATATTTATTTCTTCCTCCTTGATGTAATTGCGGATGGTGTTTAAGCGTCGCTTTATGTTCTGGCCCTCTTCTGAAACGTTCGTTCCTTGGCTAGATCAATGGCACTAGTGTTGTCACAGCACAGATTGATTGGATCCAGTGCACTTGGCACCACTCCAAGATCTGACATGAACTGCTTCGTCCACACACCCTCCTTAGCCGCCTGTGAGGCACCTATGTTCTCCGCTTCGCATGTAGAAACAGCTACGACGCTTTGCTTGGAACTGCACCAGCTTACTGCACCCCCGTTAAGAATAAATACGTATCCGGTTTGCGACTTAGAGTCATCCGGCTCAGTGTCAAAGCTTGCATCGATGTAACCCTTTACAACGAGCTCTTCGTCACCTCCATAAATGAGAAACATTTCCTTAGTCCTTTTCACGTACTTCAGAATATTCTAGACCGCCACCCAATGTTCCACTCGTGGATCACTTTGAAACCTGCGTGCCATACTTATGGCCAGACTGACATCCGGTCTTGTGCACAACATTGCATACATGATAGATCCTATGGCTGAAGCATAGGGGACGACACTCATCTTTTCTCTATCTTCTGTAGTCACTGGACATTGAGTCTTACTCAATTTTATACCTTGTAACACAGGCAAGAACCTCTTCTTGGATTGTTCCGTTTTGAACTTCTTCAAAACTTTGTCAAGGTATGTGCTTTGCGAAAGAGCTATTAGGCGTCTCGACCTATCTCCATAGATCTTTATGCCCAATATGTAAGCAACTTCTCCTAGGTCTTTCATTGAAAAACTTTTTTTCAAGTAACCCTCTACGCTCTCCAAAAACTCCACATTGTTTCCAAATAGCAATATGTCATCCACATATAATATTAGAAACTCTATAGAGCTCCCACTCACTTTCTTATAAATACAAGCTTCTCCAAAAGCTTGTATAAACCCAAATGCCTTAATCACCTCATCAAAGCGCTGATTCCAACTCCGAGATGCTTGCACCAGTCCATAAATGGATCGCTTGAGCTTGCACACCTTGTCAGCATTCTCTGGATCGACAAAACCTTCGGGTTGCATCATATACAACTCTTCCTTAAGAAACCCGTTAAAGAACGCCGTTTTGACATCCATGTGCCAGATTTCATAATCGAAAAATGCAGCTTCGACGATGCCTTGGGCAATCATGCATCTCGCAATGATAGGGGGGGTGCTTGGAAGTATTCATCCCCGTGGTCTCTCCGTCGAACGGGACTGCATCTTCGGTCATCCTCGTATGGTTGCCTATCATCGTAGGGCTGGGTCTGTACGTGACATTCCTCTTGTTGGGGAACGTTGCATGGGAAACAAAAAATTTCCTACGCATACGAGGACCTATCATGGTGATGTTCATCTACGAGGGGAGATTAGATCCACATACCCTTGTAGATCGCTAAGCGGGAAGTATTTAAGAAACGCGGTTGATCTAGTGGTACAACTTCTGTTGGAAATATGCCCTAGAGGCAATAATAAATTAGTTATTATTATATTTCTTAGTTCATGATAATCGTTTATTGTCCGTGCTATAATTGTATTGATTGGAAACACAATACTTGTGTGGATACATAGACAAAACACTGTCCCTAGTAAGTCTCTAGTTGACTAGCTCGTTGATCAAAGATGGTCAAGGTTTCCTGGCCATAGGCAAGTGTTGTCACTTGATAACGGGATCACATCATTAGGAGAATCATGTGATGGACTAGACCCAAACTAATAGACGTAGCATATTGATCGTGTCATTTTGTTGCTACTGTTTTCTGCGTGTCAAGTATTTGTTCCTATGACCATGAGATCATATAACTCACGGACACCGGAGGAATTCTTTGTGTGTATCAAACGTCGCAACGTAACTGGGTGACTATAAAGATGCTCTACAGGTATCTCCGAAGGTGTTCGTTGAGTTAGTATGGATCAAGACTGGGATTTGTCACTCCGTGTGAGGGAGAGGTATCTCGGGGCCCACTCGGTAATACAACATCACACACAAGCCTTGCAAGCAATGTGACTTAGCGTAAGTTGCGGGATCTTGTATTACGGAACGAGTAAAGAGACTTGCCGGTAAACGAGATTGAAATAGGTATGCGGATACTGACGATCGAATCTCGGGCAAGTAACATACCGAAGGACAAAGGGAATGACATACGGGATTATATGAATCCTTGGCACTGAGGTTCAAACGATAAGATCTTCATAGAATGTGTAGGATCCAATACGGGCATCCAGGTCCCGCTATTGGATATTGACCGAGGAGTCTCTCGGGTCATGTCTACATAGTTCTCGAACCCGCAGGGTCTGCACACTTAAGGTTCGACGTTGTTTTATGCGTATTTGAGTTATATGGTTGGTTACCGAATGTTGTTTGGAGTCCCGGATGAGATCCAGGACGTCACGAGGAGCTCCGGAATGGTCCGGAGGTAAAGATTGATATATAGGAAGTCCTGTTTTGGTCACCGGAAAAGTTTCGGGCTCATCGGTAGTGTACCGGGAGTGCCGGGAGGGGTGCCGGGGACCATTGGGAGGGGTGTCACGCCCCAAGGGGTCTCATGGGCTATGGGAAGAGATAAACCAGCCCCTAGTGGGCTGGAATAAATTCCCACTAAGGCCCATAAGGTTTGAGAAGGAAAAAACACAAGGTGGAAAGAGTTTCCAAGTGGGAAGGTGGAATCCTACTCCAAGTAGGATTGGAGTAGGACTCCTCCACCTCCAATTTCAGCCAACCCTTGAGGGTTTGAGGCTGCCTCTTCCCTCCCCCTCCCTCCTATATATACTGAGGTATTAGGGCTGATTTGAGACGACTTTTCCACGGCAGCCCGACCACATACCTCCACGGTTTTTCCTCTAGATCGCGTTTCTGCGGAGCTTGGGCGGAGCCCTGCTGAGACAAGGTCATCACCAACCTCCGGAGCGCCGTCACGCTGCCGGAGAACTCTTCTACCTCTCCGTCTCTCTTGCTGGATCAAGAAGGCTGAGATCATCGTCGAGCTGTACGTGTGCTGAACGCGGAGGTGCCGTCCGTTCGGTACTAGATCGTGGGACTGATCGCGGGATTGTTCGCGGGGCAGATCGAGGGACGTGAGGACGTTCCACTACATCAACCGCGTTCTCTAACGCTTCTGCTGTACGGTCTACAAGGGTACGTAGATCACTCATCCCCTCTCGTAGATGGACATCACCATGATAGGTCTTCGTGCACGTAGGAAATTTTTTGTTTCCCATGCGACGTTCCCCAACAGTGGCATCATGAGCTAGGTTCATGCGTAGATGTCTTCTCGAGTAGAACACAAAAGTTTTTGTGGGCGGTGATGTGCGTTTTGCTGCCCTCCTTAGTTTTTTCTTGATTCCGCGGTATTGTTGGATCGAAGCGGCTCGGACCGACATTACTCGTACGCTTACGAGAGACTGGTTTCATCGCTACGAGTAACTCCGTTGCTCAAAGATGACTGGCGGGTGTCAGTTTCTCCAACTTTAGTTGAATCGGATTTGACCGAGGAGGTCCTTGGATGAGGTTAAATAGCAATTCATATATCTCCGTTGTGGTGTTTGCGTAAGTAAGATGCGATCCTACTAGATACCCATGGTCCCCACGTAAAACATGCAACAACAAAATTAGAGGACGTCTAACTTGTTTTTGCAGGGTATGCTTGTGATGTGATATGGCCAACGATGTGATGTGATATATTGGATGTATGAGATGATCATGTTCTAATAGTTAATATCGACTTGCACGTCGATGGTACGGCAACCGGCAGGAGCCATAGGGTTGTCTTTATAACTAACGTTTGTGCTTGCAGATGCGTTTACTATTTTGCTAGGACGTAGCTTTAGTAGTAATAGCATGAGTAGCACGACAACCCCGATGGCGACACTTTGATGGAGATCCTGATGATGGAGATCATGGTGTGACGCCGGTGACAAGAAGATCGTGCCGGTGCTTTGGTGATGGAGATCAAGAAGCACATGATGATGGCCATATCATGTCACTTATGAATTGCATGTGATGTTAATCCTTTTATGCACCTTATTTTGCTTAGAACGACGGTAGCATTATGAGGTGATCTCTCACTAAAATTTCAAGACGAAATTGTGTTCTCCCCGACTGTGCACCGTTGCTACAGTTCGTCGTTTTGAGACAGCACGTGATGATCGGGTGTGATAGATTCAACGTTCACATACAACGGGTGCAAAACAGTTGCGCACGCGGAACACTCGGGTTAAGCTTGACGAGCCTAGCATGTGCAGACATGGCCTCGGAACACATGAGACCGAAAGGTCGAGCATGAATCGTATAGTTGATATGATTAGCATAGAGATGCTTACCACTGAAACTATTCTCGACTCACGTGATGATCGGACTTGAGATAGTGGATTTGGATAATGTACCACTCAAATGACTAGAGAGATGTACTTTTTGAGTGGGAGTTCTTAAGTAATATGATTAATTGAACTAATTGTCATGAACATAGTCTAATGGTATTTTGCGAATTACGATGTAGCTTGCGCTATAGCTCTACTGTTTTTATATGTTCCTAGAGAAAATTTAGTTGAAAATTGATAGTAGCAAAATTTTGCAGACTGGGTGTGTAAAACCGAGGATTGTCCTCATTGCTGCGCAGAAGGATTATGTCCTTAATGCACCACTCGGTGTGCTGCACCTCGAGCGTCGTTTGTGGATGCTATGAACATCCGACATACACGTTTCTGATGACTACACGATAGTTCAGTGCAAAATACTTAATGGCTTAGAAGCAAGGCGCCGAAAACGTTGTACAACGTCACGGAACATAAGTGATGTTCTAAAGAGATGAAATTGTGATTTCATGCTTGTGCCCTTGTTAAGAGGTACGAGACCTCCGACAAGATTCTTTGTCCACAAAGTAAAGGAGAAAGGCTCAATCGTTGAGCATGTGCTCAAATTGTCTGAGTACGACAATCGCTTGAATCAAGTGGGAGTTAATCTTCCAGATGAGATAGTGATAGTTCTCCAAAGTCACTGCCACCAAGCTGTGAGAGCTTCCTGATGAACTATAACATATCAAGGATACATACAATGATCCTTGAGCGATTCGCGATGTTTGACACTACGAAAGTAGAAATCAAGAAGGAGCATCAATAGTTGATGGTTTGTAAAACCACTAAGTTTCAAGAAAGGCAAGGGCTAGAAGGGATACTTCGTGAAACGGCAAACCAGTTGCTGCACTAATGAAGAGACCCAAGATTAAACCCAAACCTGAGACTAAGTGCTTCTGTAATGAGGGGAACAGTCACTGAGGCGGAGCAACTCTAGATACTTGGTAGATAAGAAGGCTGGCAAAAGTCAAGAGAAGTATATTAGATATACATGATGTTGATGTGTACTTTACTAGTACTCCTAGTAGCATGAGGGTATTGGATACCGGTTCGGTTGCTAAGTGATTAGTAACACGAAATGAAAGCTGCGGCATAAACGGAGACTAGCTAGAGGCGAGGTGACGATAAGTGTTGGAAGTATTTCCAAGGTTGATATGATCAAACGTCGCACGCTCCCTCTACCATCGGGATTGGTGTTAAACCTAAATAATTGTTATTTGGTGCTTGCGTTAAGCATGAACATGATTGGATCGTGTTTATTGCAATACGATTATTCATTTAAAGAGAATAATGGTTACTCTATTTTCTTGAATAATCACCTTCAATGGTTTATTGAATCTCGATTGTAGTGTTACACATGTTCATAATATTGGTGCCAAAAAGATACGAGTTAATGATGATAGTACCACTTACTTGTGGCACTCACGCTTGAGTCATGTTAGTATAAATTGCATGAAGAGGCTCCATGCTGATGGATCTTTGTACTCACCTGATTTCGAATCACTAGTGACATGCAAACCATACCAGATGAGCAAGGCCTTGTTTTCATTGAGATGAAATAAGAAAGTAACTTGTTGGAAGTGATACATTTTGATGTATGCAGTCCAGTGGGTACTGAGGCACGCAGTGGATATCATTATGTTCTTACTTCACTGACGATTTGAGTAGATACAGGAGTATTTACTTAATGAATCACAAGTCTGAAATACTGAAAAGTTCAATTCCGTTTCAGAGTGAAGTTCGTCGTAACAAGAGGATGAACTGTGTACGATATGATCATAGAAATGAATATCTGAGTTGCGAGTTTTTGGTACACAGTTAAGACAATGTGGAAATTGTTTCACAGTTCATGCCACCTGGAACATCATAGTGTGATGATGTGTCTGAACGTCATAGCCACGCACTATTTAGTATGGTGCATGCTGTGATGTCTCTTATCGAATTACCATTATCGTTTATGGGTTATGCATTAGAGACAACCGCACTCACTTTAAATAGGGCACCGCGTATTTCCGTTGAGATGACACAGTATAGACTGAGGTTTAGAGAAATCTAAACTGTCGTTTCTTGAAAGTTTGGGGTTTCGACACTTATGTGAAAAAGTTTCAGTCTGATAAGCTCGAACCCAAAGCGGATAAATGCTTCTTCATAGGGTATCCAAAACAGTTGGGTACATCTCCTATCTCAGATCCGAAAGCAAAGTGTTTGTTTCTAGAAATAGATCCTTTCTCGAGGAAAGGTTTCTCTCGAAAGAATTGAGTGGGAGGGTAGTAGAACTTGATGAGGTTATTGAACCATCACTTCAACCAGTGTGTAGCAGGGCGCAGGAAGTTGTTCCTGTGGCGCCTACACCAATTGAAGTGGAAGCTGATGATGGTGATCATTGAGCTTCGAATCAAGTTACTACAAACCTCGTAGGTCGACAAGGTCGCGTACTGCTGCAGAGTAGTACGGTAACCCTGTCTTGGAGGTCATGTTGTTGAGCAACAGTGAACCTACGAGTTACGGAGAAAGCGATGGTGGGCCCAGATTCCGACAAATGGCTGGAAGCCATGAAATCCGAGAGAGGATCCATGGATGAAAACAAAGTGTAGACTTTGGAAGAATTACTTGATGGTCATAGGACTATTGAGTAAAGATGGATCTTTAAAGGAAAACAGACGATGATGGTGATAAGTCACTATTAAGAAAAGCTCGACTTGTCGCAAAGATGTTTTCGACAAGATCAAATAGTTGACTATGATGAGACTTTCTCACTCGTAGCGATGCTAAAGGTCTGTTAGAATTATGTTAGTTGTTGATGCATTATTTATGAAATATTGCATGTAGGATGTCAAAACATTGTTTCCTCGACGGTTTCCTTGAGCAAACATTGTATGTGATACAACCAGGAGGTTTTGTCGATCCTAAAGATACTAGCAAGTATGCAAGCTCCAGCGATCCTTCAATGGACTGGTGCAAGCATCTCGGAGTTGGAATATATATACTTTGATGAGATGATCAAAGATTTTGGGTTTGTACAAGGTTTATGAGAAACTTGTATTTCCAAAGAAGTGAGTGGGAGCACTATAGAATTTCTGATAAGTATATGTGGTTGACATATTGTGGATCAGAAGTAATGTAGAATTTCTGTAAAGCATACAAGGTTGTTTGAAAAGAGTTTTTCAAAGGAATACCTAGATAGCGCTACTTGAACGTTGAGCATCAAAGATCTATGGAGATAGATCGAAAGCGCTTAATAGAAGTTTCAACAAGATGCATGCCTTGACAAGTTTTTGAAGGAGTTCAAAATAGATCAGTAAAGAAGGAGTTCTTGGTTACGTTGTAAGGTGTGAATTTGAGTAAGACTCAAAACCTGACCACGGCAGAATAAAGAGAATAGACGAAGGTCGTCTTCTATGCCTTAGCCGTAGAATCTAAAGTATGCCATGCTGTGTACCGCACCTGATGTGTGCCTTGACTCAAAGTCTGTTGAGAGGTACAGTGAGTGATCCATGATTGAATCACTAGCAGCGGTCAAAATTTATACTTAGTACTAAATAGACTAAGGAATTTTTCTCGATTATGGAGGTGGTTAAAGAGTTCGTCGTAAAGGGTTACGTCGATGCAAGCTTTGACACTAATTCGAATAACTATGAGTAGTGAAACGGATTCGTATAGTAGAGTAGATATTTGGAGCATTTCCGAATAGCACGTAGTAGCAGCATCTATAAGATGACATAAAGATTTGTACAGAACGCACGGATCTGAAAGTTTCAGAACCGTTGACTAAAACCTCTCTCACGAGCAAGACGTGATCAGACCCCATAACTATATGGGTGTTGGATTCGTTGGAATCACATGGTGATGTGAACTAGATTATTGACTCTAGTGCAAGTGGGAGACTGTTGGAAATATGCCCTAGAGGCAATAATAAATTAGTTATTATTATATTTCTTAGTTCATGATAATCGTTTATTATCCATGCTATAATTGTATTGATTGGAAACACAATACTTGTGTGGATACATAGACAAAACACTGTCCCTAGTAAGTCTCTAGTTGACTAGCTCGTTGATCAAAGATGGTCAAGGTTTCCTGGCCATAGGCAAGTGTTGTCACTTGATAACGGGATCACATCATTAGGAGAATCATGTGATGGACTAGACCCAAACTAATAGACGTAGCATATTGATCGTGTCATTTTGTTGCTACTGTTTTCTGCGTGTCAAGTATTTGTTCCTATGACCATGAGATCATATAACTCACGGACACCGGAGGAATGCTTTGTGTGTATCAAACGTCGCAACGTAACTGGGTGACTATAAAGATGCTCTACAGGTATCTCCGAAGGTGTTCGTTGAGTTAGTATGGATCAAGACTGGGATTTGTCACTCCGTGTGACGGAGAGGTATCTCGGGGCCCACTCGGTAATACAACATCACACACAAGCCTTGCAAGCAATGTGACTTAGCGTAAGTTGCGGGATCTTGTATTACGGAACGAGTAAAGAGACTTGCCGGTAAACGAGATTGAAATAGGTATGCGGATACTGACGATCGAATCTCGGGCAAGTAACATACCGAAGGACAAAGGGAATGACATACGGGATTATATGAATCCATGGCACTGAGGTTCAAACGATAAGATCTTCGTAGAATGTGTAGGATCCAATATGGGCATCCAGGTCCCAATATTGACCGAGGAGTCTCTCGGGTCATGTCTACATAGTTCTCGAACCCGCAGGGTCTGCACACTTAAGGTTCGACGTTGTTTTATGCGTATTTGAGTTATATGGTTGGTTACCGAATGTTGTTCGGAGTCCCGGATGAGATCCAGGACGTCATGAGGAGCTCCGGAATGGTCCGGAGGTAAAGATTGATATATAGGAAGTCCTGTTTTGGTCACCGGAAAAGTTTCGGGCTCATCGGTAGTGTACCGGGAGTGCCGGGAGGGGTGCCGGGGACCATCGGGAGGGGTGTCACGCCCCAAGGGGTCTCATGGGCTATGGGAAGAGATAAACCAGCCCCTAGTGGGCTGGAATAAGTTCCCACTAAGGCCCATAAGGTTTGAGAAGGAAAAAACACAAGGTGGAAAGAGTTTCCAAGTGGGAAGGTGGAATCCTACTCCAAGTAGGATTGGAGTAGGACTCCTCCACCTCCAATTTCGGCCAACCCTTGAGGGTTTGAGGCTGCCTCTTCCCTCCCCCTCCCTCCTATATATACTGAGGTATTAGGGCTGATTTGAGACGACTTTTCCACGGCAGCCCGACCACATACCTCCACGGTTTTTCCTCTAGATCGCGTTTCTGCGGAGCTCGGGCGGAGCCCTGCTGAGACAAGGTCATCACCAACCTCCGGAGCGCCGTCACGCTGCCGGAGAACTCTTCTACCTCTCCGTCTCTCTTGCTGGATCAAGAAGGCTGAGATCATCGTCGAGCTGTACGTGTGCTGAACGCGGAGGTGCCGTCCGTTCGGTACTAGATCGTGGGACTGATCGCGGGATTGTTCGCGGGGCGGATCGAGGGACGTGAGGACGTTCCACTACATCAACCGCGTTCTCTAACGCTTCTGCTGTACGGTCTACAAGGGTACGTAGATCACTCATCCCCTCTCGTAGATGGACATCACCATGATAGGTCTTCGTGCGCGTAGGAATTTCTTTGTTTCCCATGCGACGTTCCCCAACAACTTCATGATTCAAATCACCGTCGTCCCACGATCCGTCCCACGATCCGTTCTGATCTAGCGTCGAACGGACGTCACCTCCGCGTTCAGCACACATACAGCTCGATGACGAACTCGGCCTTCTTGATCCAGCAAGAGAGACGGAGAAGTAGATGAATTCTTCGGCAGCGTGACAGCGAGCCGGTGGTGGTGATGATCTACTCCTGCAACGCTCCGCGCGAGCTCCGTAGTAATCCGATCTAGAGGAAGAACTACGTGGTATAGGTTTGAGTTGCACGTGGCAAAGTTGTGTCTCAAAAGCCCTAAAACCACCAATATATATAGGAAGAGGGGAGGGGCTAGCCTTGGGGCTCAAGGGAGCCCCATGGGCGCCGGCCGTTGAGAGGAGGTGGACTCCGACGCCAATTCGGTTTGGGGGAAGGAGTCCACTCTTTCCTTCCCACCTCCCTGTTTCCTTGTTTTTTCTTTTCTTTTGGTTTTTTCCACTTGTGGCGCCATAGCCCTCTTGGGATGGCCTCACCAACCCACTAAGAGTTGATGCGCCACCCTAGGGTTACTGGGCTCACTCCCGGGTGGGTGGGCCCCTCCTGGTGAACACCCGGAACCCATTCGTCTCTCCCGGTATACTACCCGTAATGCCCAAAAACTTTCCAATAACCAAATGAAACCATCCTATATACCAATCTTCGTTTCCGGACCATTCCGGAAACCCTCGTGACATCCGTGATCTCATCCGGGACACCGAACAACCTTCGGTCACCAACACATATAACACAACTATACTAAAACATCATCGAACCTTAAGTGTGCACACCCTGCGGGTTTGAGAACTATGTAGACATGACCCGAGACACTCCTCGTTCAATATTCAATAGCGGGACCTGGATGTCCATATTGGATCCTACATATTCTACGAAGATCTTATCGGTTGAACCTCTGTGCCAAGGATTCATATAATCCCGTATATCATTCCCCTTGTCCTTCGATATGTTACTTGCCCGAGATTTGATCGTCGGTATACCTATACCTACTTCAATCTCATTACCGGCAAGTCTCTTTATTCGTTCCGTAATACAAGATCCCATGACTTACACTTGAGTCACATTGCTTGCAAGGCTTGTATGTGATGTTGTATTACCGAGTGGGCTCCGAGATACCTCTCCGCCACACGGAGTGACAAATCCCAGTCATGATCCATGCTAACTCAACGGACACCTTCGGAGATACCTGTAGAGCACCTTTATAGTCACCTAGTAACATTGTGATGTTTGATACACACAAGCTATTCCTCCAGTGTCAGTGAGTTACATGATCTCATGGTCATAGGAATGAATACTTGACACGCAGAAAACAGTAGCAACAAAATGATACGATCACATGGTATGTTCTTAGTTTGGGTCTAGTCCATCACATGATTCTCCTAATGATGTGATCCAGTTATCAAGTGACAACACTTGCATATGGTCAGACAACCTTAACCATCCTTGGTAAACTGGCTAGCCAAGTAGAGGCTTGATAGGGACATTGTTTTGTCTATATATCCACACATGTATCTATGCTTTCATTCAATACAATTATAGAATGGATAATAAACGATTCTCTTGAAACAGGAAATATAATAATAACTATATTATCATTGCCTCTAGGGCATATTTCCAATAGTCTCCCACTTGCACTAGAGTCAATAATCTAGTCCTTACATCGCTATGCTATTTACATTGGAATGAATCTAACACCCATACAGTTCTGGTGTTGATCATGCTTCGCTCATGGAAGAGGTTCAGTCAGCGGGTCCGCTACATTCAGTTCCGTGTGCACTTTGCAAATATTTGCGTCCTCTCCTTCGACGTAGTCGCGGATTAGGTTGAAGCATCGTTTGATGTGTATGGTGTTCTTGTGAAACCTTGGTTCCTTTCCTAAAGCAATGACACCAGTGTTGTCACAGAACAGAGTTATTGGATTTAGTGCACTCGGCACAACACCAAGATCCGTCATGAACTGCTTCATCCACACACCCTCCTTAGCTGCTTTCGAGGCAGCCATGTACTCCGCTTCACATGTAGAATCTGCTACGACGCTTTTCTTGGAACTGCACCAGCTTACCGCACCCCCATTAAGAATAAATACGTATCTGGTTTGAGACTTAGATTAACCCGGATCAGTGTCAAAGCGTGCATCGACGTAACACTTTACGACGAGCTCTTCTTCACCTCCATAATCGAGAAACATTTCCTTAGTCCTTTTCAGGTACTTCAGAATATTCTTGACCGCCGTTCTGTGATCCACTCCTGGATTACTTTGAAACCTACCTGCCATACTTTTGGCCAGGCTGAAATCTGGTCTAGTGCATGATACGTCTCCAACGTAGCTATAATATTTCATGGTTTCATGCTATTATCTTGTCAAACTTTGGATGTTTTGTGTGCCTTTTATGTCTTTTTTGGGACTAACTTATTAACTCAGTGCCAAGTGCCAGTTCCTGTTTTTTTCCGTGATTTTGACCCTTTTCGGAGGAGGATTTTAAACGGTGTCCAAACGGAATAAAACTTCCGAAAAGATTTTTCCGGAACAGAAGATACGCGTCAAGCTTGAGAACCAAGGCACCGGCCACCAGGGGACCCCACAAGCCCCCTAGGCGCGGCCAGGGGGGCCCACGCCTAGCAGGCTTGTGGGCTCCCTGGGCCTCCCCTGCCCTAGCTCCTTCGCCTATAAATTCCCTAAAATCCTAGAAAAAAATCAGGAGATCAACGAAAACACTTTTCCGCCGCCGCAAGCTTCGGTCTCCGCAAGATCTCATCTGGGTCACGTTCTGGTGCCCTACCGGAGGGGAGATTAAGATACGGAGGGCTTCTTCATCAACACCATGACCTCTCCGATGATGCCTGGGTAGTTCACCGTAGACCTACGGGTCCATAGCTAGTAGCTAGATGGCTTCTTCTCTGTCTTGGATCTTCAATACAAAGTTCTCCATGATCTTCATGGAGATCTATCAGATGCAATCTTATTTGCCGTGTGTTTGTCGAGATCCAATGAATTGTGGATTTATGATCGGATTACCTAAGAATCTTATTTGAGTTTCTTCTGATCTCTCTTATGCATGATTTCATATCCTTGTAATTCTCTTTGAGTTGTGGGTTTTGTTTGGCCAACTTGGTCTATGATTCTTGCAATGGGAGAAGTGCTTGGTTTTGGGTTCATACCGTGCGGTGACCTCACCCAGTGCCATAAGGGGTAGCAATGCACACATCGTGTTGTTGCCATCAAGGGTAAAAAGATGGGGTTTTCATTATTGGTTTAGATATCGTCATATGTATGATCATTGCCTTAGATATCGCATGACTTTGCGCGGTTCTATCAATTGCTCGACAGTAATTTGTTCACCCACTGTAATATTTGCTATTTTGAGCGAAGCCTCTAGTGAACACTATGGCCCCTGGGTCTACTTCACACCATATTTTCAGCCTTACTCTTTTACTTCGTTGCACTTTCCGCCTTCAGATCTCACTTTGCAATCAATCTTGAAGGGATTGACAACCCCTTTATTGCGTTGGGTGCAAGCTCTTTTGTGTTTGTGTAGGTACTCTGGACTTGACGAGATTCTCCTACTGGATTGATACCTTGGTTCTCAAACTGAGGGAAATACTTACTGCTCCTGTGCTGCATCACCCTTTCCTCTTCAAGGGGAAAAACAATGCAAGCAAGTCTCCGTCAATGTGTCAATTTCTGGCGCTGTTGTTTGAGAAGTAGCATGGTGTAACACCTCTTTTCCCGCTGCAACTCTCTACTTAAACATGGTTCTAAATGCTACATACTATTTCCCAATGATATGTGGCTATCCTATGATGTTTGAATAGATCTGTTTTGTCCAACGGGTTAATTGTGATATGATGTTATTGATATGAGTTGTGTGTTGATATGGTGTTGTCCTAAGGGCCCCCTTGGGGTCGGCTGCCCAAGACCAACACGGGTTGTTGTGCCACCTACGAGGCCCATGTGCTCCCCCCCGGGGTGGGAGGGCCCCTCCCGGTGGAACCCCGAAACCCTTTCGGCACTCCTGGTACAATACCGGAAAACCCCAAAACTATTCCAGAACCTGAATACCACTTTACCTCCGGACCATTCCAAAGCTCCTCGTGATGTCCGAGATCTCATCCGGGACTCCGAACAACCTTTAGTCACCAACACACATAACTCAATAATACCTAAATGACACCGAACCTTAAGTGTGCATACCGTACGGGTTCGAGAACTATGCAGACATGATCGAGACACTCTCTGGTCAATAACCAATATCCGGACCTGGATGCCCATATTGGTTCCTACATATTCTATGAAGATCTTTATTGGTTGAACCTCTATGTCAAGGATTTAGTTAAGTCTGTATGTTGTTCCCTTTTTCCATTGGTATGTTACTTGCCCGAGATACGATCGTCGGTATCTGCATACCTAGTTCAGTCTCATTACCGGCATGTATCCTTACTCATTCTGTAATACTAGATCTTGTGACTAACTCTTTGGTCACATTGCTTGCAAGTTTCTTGTGATGTTGTATTACTGAGTGGGCCCTAGAGATACCTCTCCGACATACGAAGTCACAAATCCCAGTCTTGATCCATGCCAACCCAACACACACCCTCATAGATACTTATAGAGCAGCTTTAGAGTCATCCAGTTACGTTGTGACGTTTGATACACACAAGGCATTCCTCCGGTTTTTGGGAGTTGCATGCTCTCATGGTCGTAGGAACAGATTCTTGACATGCACAAAACAATAGCAATAAACTGACATGATCATATGCTACGTTCATAGTTTGGGTCTTGTCCATCACATAATTCTCCTAATGATGTGATCCCATTGTCAAATGACAACTAATGTCTATGGCCAGGAAACCTTGACCATCTTCATCAACGAGCTAGTCCTGGAGGCTCACTAGGGACAGTGTGTTGTCTATGTATCCAAACACGTATTTGAGTTTCCAATCAATACAATTATAGCATGGATAATAAATGATTATCATGAACAAGGAAATATAAATAATAACCACTTTATTATTTTCTCTAGGGCATCTTTCCAACAATACCTACCGTAGTTGTCATGCATCATCCCTTCCTCTTCGGGGAAATATCGACTTAGTTCAAGCGACATCACCTCTCACCTCCTGGTAATTCAGCAGTGGCTGAGATATGCGCAGGGTCGAGCCCTGCCAACGCTGAGCACAAAGACAAGCAAGAGAAAGACCTAGCATGGGGAAAGGCATTACGAATCACAAGCAGTTATTACTGATTCAAATTGTTCCACACAATAAAAGGTGATGCTTGATACCTCGTCGAGGTAAAGATAATCTGTTTCAGGGCATGGCAGGGGGCTCCTCGCCAGAATCCTCGTCGTTGTCACAGGAAAACCTTACGAGCAGTGCACAGACGTGGTCCCCCATGGTGGCCGCCAAGTCGCTGCTCGACTCCTCGGCCACAGGGCGCATCAACCTCTCGAACTTGAAATGGGGATCCCGAAGGAGGAGGTGGTTGAATACACGGGTCGCGACCACGGAGAAAAGGTCACGACACTCCTCCTCTAGGACGTTGTCCACATTGTTGGATGCGCCCTCGAGCTCCTTCATGAGCTCAGGAGAAAGCTTGGCGTAGCCGGCGTCCTCACGAGCCAAGGGGGCCACGAGCCCCAACCTGTAGATCGAGCTCAAAGCCGGGCGGGCCCTGAGTTCCAAGGAGGAGAACGTGGCATGATCCGCCACATCCTTCACGTCAGCAACGGCCCGTGCCTCCTCTTTCAAGAGGCCAGCTCAGCGTTGGCCTCGAAGGATTCCTTCACGTGGGCGTCGCTAGCCGCAACAACCTCGCGCTGAAGCGACTCCAAGCGCCCACGCTTCGTGGCCTGCTTGGCTGCCACCCTCGCTAGCTCAATCTTCAAGGGATTGACAACCCCTTTATTGCGTTGGGTGCAAGCTCTTTTGTGTTTGTGTAGGTAGTCTGGACTTGACGAGATTCTCCTACTGGATTGATACCTTGGTTCTCAAACTGAGGGAAATAATGATACGTCCATTTTGCATCATGCTTTCATGTTGATATTTATCTCTTTTTGGGCTGTTATTTCAATTCATTGTACAATACTTATGCCTTTTCTCTCTTATTTTGCAAGGTTTACATGAAGAGGGAGAATGCCGGCAGCTGGAATTCTGGCCTAAAAAAGGAGCAAGTTTGAGATGCCTATTCTGCGCAACTCCAAAAGCCGTGAAAATCAACGTGGATTTTTTTGGGATTTATAAAAAATACTGGGCCGAAGAAGTGCCAAAGGGGCGCCAACACGAGGCCACAAGCCTGCTAGGCGCGGCCTCCCCCTGGCCGAGCCTAGAGGGCTTGTGAGCTCCCTGCTGGCCCACTGGCCCCCCTCTTTTGCTACAAGAAGGGTTTCGGTCTGGAAAAAATCAGTTGGAGGCTTTTCAGAGGATTCACCGCCGCCACGAGGCGGAACTTGAGCAGAACCAATCTAGAGCTCAGGCACGACAATCCTGCCGGGGAAATTTCCCTCCCAGAGGGAGAAATCGTCGCCATCGTCATCACCAACACTCCTCTCGTCGGAGGAGACTCGTCACCATCAACATCTTAATGAGCACCATTGATACGTCCATTTTGCATCATGCTTTCATGCTGATATTTATTGCTTTCAAGGCTGTTATTTCACTTCACGGTACAATACTTATGCCTTTTCTCTCTTATTTTGCAAGGTTTACATGAAAAGGGAGAATGTCGGCAGCTGGAATTCTGGCCTGAAATAGGAGCAAGTTTGAGATGCGTATTCTGCGCAACTCCAAAAGACGTGAAAATCAACGTGGATTTTTTTGGGAATATATAAAAAATATGGGGCCGAAGAAGTGCCAAAGGGGTGCCAGCAGGTGGCCACAAGCCTGCTAGGCGCGACCACCCCCTGGCCGCGCCTAGGGGGCTTGTGGGCTCCCTGCTGGCCCACTGGCTCCCCTCTTCTGCTATATGAAGGGTTTTGTTCCGAAAAAAATCAGGAGGAGGCTTTCCGGAGGATTCGCCGTCGCCATGAGGCGAAACTTGAGCAGAACCAATCTAGAGCTCCGGCAGGACGATCCTGCCACGGAAACTTCCCTCCCAGAGGGGGAAATCGTTGCTATCGTCATCACCAACACTCCTCTCATCGTAGGGGACTCATCACCATCAATATCTTCTTCAGCACCATCTCATCTCCAAACCCAAGTTCATCTCTTGTAACCAATCTCCGTCTCCCGACTCCGATTGGTACTTGTAAGGTTGCTAGTAGTGTTAATTACTCTTTGTAGTTGATGCTAGTTGGATTACTCGGTGGAAGATCATATGTTCAGATCCTTAATGCTATTCAATACCTCTCTTGTCATGAATATGATTATGCTTTGTGAGTAGTTACTTTTGTTCCCGAAGACATGGGATAAGTCATGGTAATAGTAGTCATGTGAATTTGGTATTCGTTCGATATTTTGATGTGTTGTATGTTGTTTTTCCTCTAGTGGTGTTATGTGAACGTCGACTACATAACACTTCACCATTATTTGGGCCTAGAGTAAGGCATTGGGAAGTAGTAAGTAGATGATGGGTTGCTAGAGTGACAGAAGCTTAAACCCTAGTTTATGCGTTGCTTTGTAACGGGCTGACTTGGATCCACTAGTTTAATGCTATGGTTAGACTTTGTATTAATTCTTCTTTCATAGTTGCGGATGCTTCCGAGAGGGGTTAATCATAAGTGGGATGCTTGTCCAAGTAAGGGTAGTACCCAAGCGCTGGTCCACCCACATATCAAACTATCAAAGTAACGAACGTGAATCATATGAACATGATGAAAACTAGCATGACAGAAATTCCCGTGTGTCCTCAGGACCGTTTTCCTCCTATAAGACTTTGTCCAGGCTTGTCCCTTGCTACAAACGGGATTGGGCCAGTTTGCTGCACCGTTGCTACTTTTGTTACTTGCTACTTGCTACGAATCATCTCACCACACAACTACTTGTTACCGATAATTTCAGTGCTTGCAGATATTACCTTGCTGAAAACCACTTGTCAGATCCTTCTGCTCCTCGTTGGGTTCGACACACTTACTTATCAAAAGGACTACGATAGATCCCCTATACTTGTGCGTGATCAAGACTCTTTTCTGGCGCCGTTGCCGGGGAGTGAAGCGCCTTTTGTAAGTGGAAATTGGAAAGTAAACATTCATATAGTGTGCTGAAATTTATTGTCACTTGTCACTATGGAAACTAATCCTTTGAAGGGCCTGTTCGGGGTATCTTCACCTCGAACGGAAGCACAAATAGTTGCTCCTCAACCTGCTGCACCTACTGAAAATATTTGCTTTGAATTTCCTTCGGGTATGCTTGAGAAACTGCTGGCTAATCCTTTTACAGGAGATGGAACATCAGATCCAGACTTGCATCTAATCTATGTAGATGAAGTTTTTGGTTTATTTAAGCTTGCAGGTTTGCCCGAGGATGAGGTCAATAAGAAGGTCTTTCCCATATCTTTGAGGGGTAAGGCGTTGACATGGTATAGACTATGTGATGATACTAGATCATGGAACTACAATCGGTTGAAATTGGAATTTCATCAAAAGTTTTATCATATGCATCTAGTACATCGTGATCGGAATTATATTTATAATTTTTGGCCTCGTGACAGAGAAAGCATCACTCAAGCTTGGGGGAGGCTTAAATCAATGTTATATTCATGCCCCAACCATGAGCTCTCGAGAGAAATTATCATTCAGAACTTCTATGCTCGGCTTTCTCATGATGATCGCACCATGTTTGACACTTCTTGTACCGGTTCTTTTATGAAGAGAGATATTGACTTCAAATGGAATTTATTGGAGAGAATTAAACACAACTCTGAAGATTGGGAGCTTGATGAAGGTAGGGAGTCAAGTATGAATTTCAAGTTTGATTGCATTAAATCCTTTGTTGAAATAAATACTTTTTGTGATTTTAGCGCTAAGTATGGAGTTGACTCTGAGATAGTAGCTTCATTGTGTGAATCATTTGCTGCTCATATTGATCTCCCCAAAGAGAAGTGGTTTAAATATCATCCTCCTTTAGAAGTAAATGTAGTAAACCCAATCCAGTTGAAGAGAAAGTCATTGCCTATAATGATCTTATTGTTCCCAGTACTTACATTGAGAAACCACCTTTCCCTGTTAGGATAAAGGATCATTCTAAAGCTTCAACTGTGGTACGTAGAGGCTACATTAGAACACCTACACCCCCTGAGCAAATTAGAGTTGAACCTAGCATTGCTATTATCAAAGATCTCCTGTCCGACGATGTTGAGGGACATAATATTCACTTCTGTGAAGATGCTGCTAGAATTGCTAAACCTCACGCTAGAGACAAACATAGGCCTGTTGTTGGCATGCCTGTTGTTTCTGTTAAGATAGGATATCATTGCTATCATGGTTTATGTGATGTGAGTGCTAGTGTTAGTGCAATACCTCAATCCTTATATGATGAAATTAAAGACGAGATTGCACCTGTTGAGATAGAACCTATTGATGTCACTATTCAGCTTGCCAATAGAGATACTATCTGCCCTGTGGGAATTGTTAGGGATGTTGAACTCTTGTGTGGTAAAACAAAGTATCTTGCTGATTTCCTAGTTCTTGCTACCACTCAAGATAGCTTTTGTCCCATCATATTTGGTAGACCTTTTCTCAATACTGTCAATGCTCATATTGACTGTGACAAGCAAACTGTCACTGTTGGCTTTGAAGGTGTGTCACATGAGTTCAATTTCTCCAAGTTTGGTAGACAACCTCATGAAAAAGAGTTGCCCAGTAAGGATGAAACTATTGCCTTGGCTTCTATTGCCGTGCCTCCTACTGATTCCTTAGAGCAATACTTGCTTGAGCATGAAAATGATATGCATATGGATGAAAGGGATGAGATAGATAGGGCTGTCTTAGAACAATATCCTATCCTTAAGAATAATTTGCGTGTTGAACTTCTTGGGGATCAACCCCCACCAAAGGGTGATCCTGTGTTCGAGCTTAAACAGTTGCCAGATACTCTTAAGTATGCTTATCTTGATGAAAAAGAGATATATCCTGTTATTATTAGTGCTAGCCTCTTAGAGCATGAAAAAAAGAAGTTACCAAAAACTCTGAGAAAGCACCGTGCTGCTATTGGATATACTCTTGATGATCTTAAGGGTATTAGTCCCACTCTATGCCAGCACAAGATTAAAACTGATCCTGATTCCAAACCAGTTGGTGATCATCAAAGGAGATTAAATCCTAAGATGAAAGAAGTAGTGAGAAAAGAAATACTAAAGCTCCTGGAAGCGGGTATCATCTATCCTGTTGCTCATAGTGATTGGGTGAGTCCGGCGCATTGCATCCCTAAGAAGGGAGGCATTACCGTTGTCCCTAATGATAAGGATGAATTGATCCCATAGAGGATTATTACTGGCTATAGGATGGTGATCGATTTTAGGAAATTGAATAAAGCCACTAGGAAAGATCATTACCCTTTGCCTTTTATCGACCAAATGCTAGAAAGACTGTCTAAAAACACACACTTCTCCTTTCTAGACGGTTATTATGGTTTCTCCCAAATACCAGTTGCACAATCTGATCAGGAGAAAACCACTTTCACCTGCCCTTTCGGTACCTTTTCTTATAGACGTATGCCTTTTGGCTTATGTAATGCACCTGGCACCTTTCAAAGATGTATGATGGCTATATTCTCTGACTTTTGTGAAAAGATTGTTGAGTTTTTCATGGATGACTTCTCCGTTTACGGGTCTTCCTTTGATGATTGCCTCAACAACCTTGATCGAGTCTTGCAGAGATGTAAAGACACCAATCTTGTCTTGAATTGGGAGAAGTGCCACTTTATGGTTAATGAAGGCATCGTCTTAGGACATAAATTTTTTGAAAGAGGTATTGAAGTCGATAAGGCTAAGGTTGATGCGATCGAGAAAATGCCATACCCCATAGATATCAAAGGTATAAGAAGTTTCCTTGGTCATGCTGGTTTCTATAGGAGGTTCATTAAAGACTTCTCTAAGATTTCTTGGCTTCTTACCAATCTCTTGCAAAAGGATATTCCTTTTGTTTTTGACGATGATTGTGAGGAAGCCTTCGAAACACTTAAGAAGGCCTTGATAACGGCACCTATTGTTCAACTACCTGATTGGAACTTACCTTTTGAAATGATGTGTGATGCTAGTTATTATGCTGTTGGTGCGGTCCTAGGGCAAAGAGTTGATAAGAAGTTGAATGTTATTCACTATGCTAGTAAAACTCTAGACAGTGCCCAAAGAAACTATGCTACTACGGAAAAGGAATTTTTAGCAGTCGTGTTTGCATGTGAAAAGTTCAGGTCTTACATAGTTGATTCCAAAGTCACTATTCACACTGATCACGCTGCTATTAAGTACCTCATGGAGAAGCAAGACGCTAAAGCTAGACTTATCATATGGGTTCTCTTGCTACAAGAATTTGATTTGCATGTTGTCGACAGAAAGGGTGCTGATAACCTAGTAGTAGATAACTTGTCTAGGTTGGAGAATGTTCTTGATGACCTACAACCTATTGATGATAGCTTTCTTGATGAGTAACTGAATGTCATCAATACTTCACGTAGTGCACCGTGGTATGCTGATTATGCAAACTATATCGTTGCCAAATATATACCACCTAGTTTCACATACCAGCAAAAGAAGAAATTCTTCTACGACTTGAGACATTACTTTTGGGATGATCCTCGCCTTTATAAGGAAGGAGTAGATGGTGTTATCAGACGTTGTGTACCTGAACATGAACAGAGACAGATCCTACAGAAGTGTCACGCCGTGGCCTACGGTGTCAAGACGAGTCAAGCCTCTCGTGTTTCCGTACCATCCCAAGATCATGCTGGTACACACCCAGTACATAATGTATATATTCAAGAGTTCAGTCACACAGCTTTATTAATCGAAATCTCATAAAGAGTACTTTATTACAATAAAGAATTACAATAAAGCGGCTGAAGGCCAACTCATGAGATATCTAACGAAGACTAGCGGAAGCACCAGGTAGACGAGTCCATCCGACTCCAAGGGCATGTCGCTGAGCGTAGATCGTAGCCTCACTCCTGGTCGCAAAAGTACTCTGCAACATGATACGTTGCAGCCGTGTAGGTCAGCATATTGAATATGTCGGCAAGTCATCAAAGAGAGGGGTAAAAAAATAATCAACTATCTCTACATGCATATTTGGCTGGTGGGGCTAAGTTTTGCATAAAGCCAGTTTTATCCTACAACAAGAGGTTGAAAGCAAAATATTACTACAATGTTTGTTGTTAACGAGATGGTTCCGCCAACCAATTCTCGTACCCGGATAGTTGTTAACACCCACATCATTATTAAGTTGTGTCGAGACTTTAGGGGAAATTCAATGCCTTCGGCTCAAGTTGTCCATGACCGTGGACACGGCTAATCGATTAGGTTTGAGTACTCTGCAGAGTTTTGCACACGTACCCCACAAGATTTGATCGCCTCCGTGTATGTCCCCGCACTTCAGGGTGTTTGAAGACCGGATGATCAAAACATGGTCTTTCAACGGGTCCCTCTGAATCCCTGTCGGTGCCCATCCAGTCCTACCGTTCTTCTACATCTGCTAGCACCGCCTGTCCAGAGTCGCCGCGTTGTCCAACCAAGCCAGAGCCCATAATGACTTGTGGCTGTGCAGGTAAGCCTTGAGTCTTGAAGTCTCCGTCCGTCTCTTCGAGCCTGGGTGAAGCTTTCCGCAGGATGACATGGCCTCTCCAGCATCCCGGGCATCCACTGGGTTCTCCAGGGAGCCGATCAACCGTCCTTCACCCAGAGTTGCATTGCGTCTGAGGTCTTGAAAATCTTGTCTTAGCAGGTCTTGATTATTTAATCAACCTCGCATCACTAGTGATATACACTCAACCGGTAACCCGTCTACTCAAGCATAGCATTAAGAAATTGTCGTCCTGGGGCCAAGTATCGGGGTTGTTGTGTGCCTACCACATGATACTACAACTTATAATAAAGTTTCCAAGTACCTAGGCAGCATGCAAATTGGGCAAAGAGAGGTGATCTACCATGCATCGAAAACATAGGTAAAATAACATGATCAAAATGACTTGCCTTGATGATAGTTGTCTTGCTCGAGCGCTTCTAAGTAACACGCTTCGCACTCCGGATGATCTACCGATACAAACATAAAGCACACCATAAGCACTTCAATCAAGCCACAAGTAAAAATAACATCACAAGTAAGGATTTGCGAAAGCCTAAGTAAAAGAATTCATCACGTGCCGGTATGGCAGAAACTTGTTTCTGTTGAAAACACCAGTAAAATACTTTAAAATTTTTGAAACTTCTGCCACAGTAATATTTTATCACTAGGAAGCAGTAGCAAAAAGAATCAACTCAAAATCATTTTTCAAACTCCTGGAATAGGAAAAACAAGGTTTAAACTAAATCTGATCTAACTTATATTTGAAAATTTCAAACATAGATAAATTATATGTTTTTAAAAACTACAGGAAATTTTTGAGCTACTGGAAAAAGAATCAATGTCATTGGACTTCGGGATAAAAAGTTGTGGCCAAAAAAAACATAAACTTTCTGTTTTTTGTAATATAGACAGAAAAACTGAAGCTAATCTAGCTAACTAAGGGGGTACACGTGGCATGTTGCTATTGGCTGCGGGTGCTGTTTGTTGCATTGCTTGGAGCAAACGGCCTAGGCTTAACAAAAACTACTGGCTAAAAGAATAAGTGAACAAAAAAAACCGCTGGTTTTCTAAACTAAACCGAAAGGTTATTCCTAGATCTAATCTAAACCATATATTCAAGATCTAATGGTTACAAAATAAGAAAAGAGGAAGAACAGAGAGGGAAGAAGTTACCTTCGGCTGGGAGAGTTGCTCCCGTGGCTGCTGGTGGCGAGGTGGGAAGGAGGTGCTCCGGTGGGGAGGGGGGGCGAGGTGTGCAGGGGGGGGGGCGAAGGGGGTGGGGTAGCGAGGTGGGGTTCCCTGGGGCGAGGTGGAGCTGCAAGGGGGAGGAGCCGAGGTGGAAAAGTTACTGGTGTGCTGCTGCTGGTCGTGGTGATGGAGATGGGGAGGTGCGACAGGGGGTGGAGGGGTGGCGGGGTGGCAAGGGGGCGGCGGTGGAGGGGGCCGAAGTGGTGGGGGAGGAGGAGGTGCAGGGATGACCGAAGGGTGAAGTTCTCTGGCGAGGGGGAAGAGTTTCTCTGGTGCCGACGGGGTGGTGGTGGCGTGCGAGCTAGAGGCGAGGAGAGGGGGTTTTCTCGGGAAAAATGGAGAGAGGGGGCGGTGGGAATTTATAGGCGGTCTTGGATGGCGCCCGGAAGGAAGGAGGAGGGAGATCGGGAAGGAGGGGATTCCTTCCTCCATGGATGGAAAGCTACTGTCACGTGGGAGAGATGGAGGTAGGAGAAGATCTCTTGTTGGGCCAAAAATAGGAAAGTGTTTAATGGGCCAGGAGGTATTTCCTAATAAAAGTGATCTCCTTCCTATTTTCAAAACTAGGAAACTGAAACGTTAAAAAGGAAATCAAATCAATTCGGAATAAAGAGTTTTTATATACTAAAATTATCAGAAAAATAAAATATAAATGATGGGCATTTTTGCACGGCAAAAATAAAAACTTAAAAAAAATGTTTTTTTTTCAGAAATTCCCAAATTTGCTTTATTTCTTTTGCAAATAATCCTTGGATTTTCTTGGCTCCAACATTTCAGAAATTGCCCGCACTTTGGAGGGTCATTTTCCTCCGCTCTCTCTCTTGCGTGCAAGAGAGTCTTTTCTCCGGGCTTTTCGTGCGAGGAGAAAGAAATGGAAAAGCAAAATAATTCAATGCAAATATCTCCGTTCAAATTCTTTATAATTGAAGAAGTCATGTCATCTTCTCTCTTGGCTTTTAAAAGCTTGAATTTGAATTCACCGGAGAAGGGGAAAGTCATTTTATTCCCTCTCATTCAAAAGTTTCGAAAAGTTTCAAATTTCACACAAGTTTCAATCACTCACCAAACAAACAAACAATCAATCTAATAATTATATTAACATTCCAAAATTTATAATTTTGGGATGTTACAAACTACCACACTTAAAATGAATCTCGTCCTTGAGATTCGAAGAGGCTAGAAAGAAAGGTTAGGGTTTGGGGGTCTTCTAACAAATCCAATCTCCGGCAAGGTGAGATGCTACCACACTTAAAATGAGAGATACTGGTCCCTCAAAATGCTTTAACGATTCTCTGGGGTTTTGGCAACTGCCATCGCATAGTCTTCATATCTTCCGTTATATTCATAACGTCTCCATCAAAATGTAGGGCTCTTCCGTTGATATAAGCTTCTTCCGTTACTGGGTCATCTTTAACTCACAGTCTCGTGATCAATTCTAACTAACCTATCGATGATTCTCATGGTGGTCTACCATTTGTGCCAATCCTGCAGAGAGAGGGGTCTTGTCTTCATCCTCACCGTATTTCTACGCGTGACAACAACTACCATGTACATGGGCTTTTCTTATACCATTCTAAGGCTTAAACAAAAGCTTCAAAGAACGTCATCTCTCACTATGGGTAAGTCTCTCAGATTTACCATTCCGAATAGCAAGATAAATGATAAGAGTAAGTCGACATGGTGATCAATCCATTCCGCACCCAAATCATTTCTCTGTATAAGGTTTAGCGAATCTCGCATTCTAACACTTGGGCATCCTCACAAGCGTTGCAGAATTTCTCTTGTCTACGAACGAAGTTTGGATAATCCATTGGTTCTGCAAGCTGAACGAAACATCTATCGTATCTTCACAACTCTCAGGTTTTCGTATGCTCCTAAGAAAACGTTTGCTGATCCATCATAGCTTCTTCCATAAATCATATCCATTTCATAATCAATCCTTTATTACATCCTTAATTTCTTATCAAAAACTCCAATTCAAAAGTACTTTATTACAAATGCTGCCATCCACATGGTTCGGTATGGTCGAGCATTTCTGCCAACTTTATTCATCTGTTTCTCTTGGAGGTACTTTAGTTCCACTCGAACTTTCTGAGGTGCTCCTTGAAATCATCCACCTTTTGCTTCATCATGGTGGTCATGAGCTTCATCTCCATCATCTCCGCACGTACTTCACTTAGGTATTCCTGGTACATTCCTACTCAGTGGATCCTGTGGGTTTACCGATTACTACCACACTTAAATGAATTATACTCATGCCTGCATAGACCATATTTTCTCATATCCTCATAATGTTCAGAGATCTTTGTTCGATGAGAAACAACGCATACAGTTTCAACATAGACAATCATGAGACAATAATTTCCATTTATTCATGATGTTATTACAATCTCTGGGACTTCTCTTACAAAAATTTCACTCCACGATCTCGTGAAATACAAGAGTGCTTCAGATTACACTTATTGCCATGGTCAAAACATAACTACTCCATTCTAGATTTCTTCCTTTGTGGACAATCGCTCGCAAAATGTCCTGCTTCCTTGCAACAAAAACAAATGATTTCTGACAAGTCTCGAGGCGTCTTTGTGTTTGCCTTTGCTCCTTGGGTTCCCGGCTTCCTTCCTGAGCACATGTATTTGTGGTGGCCAAATTTCATACACTTGTAACATCTGACATGACTCAGGTCTTTGTCTGCAGAGATTTGGTTCTTCCGAGGGTACTTTTTCTTCTTTCCGGACTCCTTTATTTTGGCCAGTTCTTCTATTTCAAGTGGATCAAACTCCACTTCTTCCGTCGGGAAGTTTCCCAGATACTGTTGGCTTCTCTTCGTGCAATCCCGTGAATAATGTCCTTCTTCTCCACATGAGTAGCATGCATTGGAGAAAAATCTGGTCAGACCTTGTCCATCAGGGTGTTCAATATTTTCGTTCATCACTGGCTCTTCTAGAATCTTCTTCTTGAGGGTTTCCTTCACTGCATCTTTATGCTGCTTGACAACTTGTTGCACCTTGGGGTAAATGTGACACTGAGCTGGGTAGTGGGTGGTTCCCTCACAAAAGAAACAAGTCACCTGACTACTTGGGCACTCCTCAGCTGGGTGATTTTCTTTACAATGAGTGCATCCATCCTTGTGTTCTTCCTGGGTGTGTCCTATTTCTCCACAGATCTTGCATGCCCAAGTCTTCTCCTTCGGATTATCATAGCACTTCCGAATGAGACGGGATCTTAGCAGAGTCTTCTTGAATTCGTCCCAAGTTTCTGCTCCACTAAATCCTTGTATGGCATGGTGCATTTTCCACCAGATTGCAGCACTTTGTGTAAAGTACTGAAGAGCGTGTTCCACTTCATACTTCCTTGAGATCAAGTTGCTCCGGAAGTGGTTCTCCATGTTCTGAATCCATATTTCAGCTTCCAGCTGGGTCATTGGTCCAGAGACTACAAGTCCAGCTTCATACTCCATCTGGTAGGGTGGAGGTTTTGGGGATGAGACGGGTAAGAGAGGGAGGGAGATACACACAATACAAACAATATTTTTTTGAGAATAGGTTTTAGTTGTGGCCGTTGGAAAACACACACCAATGACGGCTCACAAATCATCGTATCTAACGTGGGTATATAACAGGGGTTTGGACTTCTAATGGTCATATAAATATTCGAACGCTTCAGGGTCTTCGAGTTCTTCGGGTCTTGAGAGTCTACTGTTGGTGTAGCTTCAACTACATGATGAAATCCTCTTGACTTTGAAGTGGGACTCAGTTGATCCATCATGTCGTCAAAGGGGTAAGGGGATTGTCTAACTATTTGAGGTGAGAGAGAACACTTGAAGAAATCACAAGAGATGAGAAGTGAAAGGTGTTCTCGAAAATAAGATTTTTGAGAGATCCTATCCTAGGAAGTTTCCAGCTTCTAGGGTCACGTCCTACAGTCAACATGTGCTCTGATACCATCTCTGTAGCGACCCGACTCAAGAGGAGTCAAGCCTCTGGTGTTTCCGTACCATCCCAAGATCATGCTGGTACACACCCAGTACATAATGTATATATTCAAGAGTTCAATCACACAGCTTTATTAATCAAAATCTCATAAAGAGTACTTTATTACAATAAAGGATTACAATAAAGCGGCTGAAGGCCAACTCATGAGATATCTTAAGAAGACTAGCGGAAGCATCAGGTAGACGAGTCCATCCGACTCCAAGGGCATGTCGCTGAGCGTAGATCGTAGCCTCACTCCTGGTCGGAAAAGTACTCCGCAACATGATACGTTGCAGCCGTGTAGGTCAGCATATTGAATATGCCGGCAAGTCATCAAAGAGAGGGGTAAAATAATAATCAACTATCTCTACATGCATATTTGGCCGGTGGGGCTAAGTTTTGCATAAAGCCAGTTTTATCCTACAACAAGAGGTTGAAAGCAAAATATTACTAGAATGTTTGTTGTTAACGAGATGGTTCCGCCAACCAATTCTCGTACCCGGATAGTTGTTAACACCCACATCATTATTAAGTTGTGTCGAGAGTTCAGGGGAAATTCAATGCCTTCGGCTCAAGTTGTCCATGACCGTGGACACGGCTAATCGATTTGGTTTGAGTACTCTACAGAGTTTTGCACACGTTCCCCACAAGATTTGATCGCCTCCGTGTATGTCCCCGCACTTCAGGGTGTTTGAAGACCGGATGATCAAAACATGGTCTTTCATCGGGTCCCTCTGAATCCCTGTCGGTGCCCATCCATTCCTACCGTTCTTCTACATCTGCTAGCACCGCCCGTCCAGAGTCGCCGCGTTGTCCAACCAAGCCAGAGCCCATAATGACTTGTGGCTGTGCAGGTAAGCCTTGAGTCTTGAAGTCTCCGTCCGTCTCTTCGAGCCTGGGTGAAGCTTTCCGCAGGATGACATGGCCTCTCCAGCATCCCGGGCATCCACTGGGTTCTCCAGGGAGCCGATCAACCGTCCTTCACCCAGAGTTGCATTGCGTCCGAGGTCTTGAAAATCTTGTCTTAGCATGTCTTGATTATTTAATCAACCTCGCATCACTCGTGATATACACTCAACCGGTAACCCGTCTATTCAAGCATAGCATTAAGAAATTGTCGTCCCGGGGCCAAGTATCGGGGTTGTTGTGTGCCTACCACATGATACTACAACTTATAATAAAGTTTCCAAGTACCTAGGCATCATGCAAATTGTGCAAAGAGAGGTGATCTACCATGCATCGAAAACATAGGTAAAATAACATGATCAAAATGACTTGCCTTGATGATAGTTGTCTTGCTCGAGCGCTTCTAAGTAACACGCTTCGCACTCCGGATGATCTACCGATACAAACACAAAGCACACCATAAGCACTTCAATCAAGCCACAAGTAAAAATAACATCACAAGTAAGGATTTGCGAAAGCCTAAGTAAAAGAATTCATCACGTGCCGGTATGGCAGAAACTTGTTTCTGTTGAAAACACCAGTAAAGTACTTTAAAATTTTTGAAACTTCTACCACAGTAAGATTTTATCACTAGGAAGCAGTAGCAAAAAGAATCAACTCAAAATCATTTTTAAAACTCCTGGAATAGGCAAAACAAGTTTTAAACTAAATCTGATCTAACTTATATTCGAAAATTTCAAACATAGACAAATTATATGTTTTTAAAAACTACAGGAAATTTTTGAGCTACTGGAAAAAGAATCAATGTCATTGGACTTTGGGATAAAAAGTTGTGGCCAAAAAAAACAGAAACTTTCTGTTTTCTGTAATATAGACAGAAAAACTGAAGCTAATCTAGCTAACTAAGGGGGTACACGTGGCATGTTGCTATTGGCTGCGGGTGCTGTTTGTTGCATTGCTTGGAGCAAACGGCCTAGGCTTAACAAAAACTACTGGCTAAAAGAATAAGTGAACAAAAAAAACCGCTGGTTTTCTAAACTAAACCGAAAGGTTATTCCTAGATCTAATCTAAACCATATATTCAAGATCTAACGGTTACAAAATAAGAAAAGAGGAAGAACAGAGAGGGGAGAAGTTACCTTCGGCTGGGAGAGTTGCTCCCGTGGCTGCTGGTGGCGAGGTGGGAAGGAGGTGCTCCGGTGGGGAGGGGGGGCGAGGTGTGCAGGGGGGGCAAAGGGGGTGGGGTAGCGAGGTGGGGTTCCCTGGGGCGAGGTGGAGCTGCAAGGGGGAGGAGCCGAGGTGGAAAAGTTACTGGTGTGCTGCTGCTGGTCGTGGTGATGGAGACGGGGAGGTGCATCAGGGGGTGGAGGGGTGGCGGGGTGGCAAGGGGGCGGCGGTGGAGGGGGCCGAAGTGGTGGGGGTGGAGGAGGTGCAGGGATGGCCGAAGGGTGAAGTTCTCTGGCGAGGGGGAAGAGTTTCTCTGGTGCCGACGGGGTGGTGGTGGCGCGCGAGCTAGAGGCGAGGAGAGGGGGTTTTCTCGGGAAAATGTAGAGAGGGGGGCGGTGGGAATTTATAGGCGGTCTCGGATGGCGCCCGGAAGGAAGGAGGAGGGAGATCGGGAAGGAAGGGATTCCTTCCTCCATGGATGGAAAGCTACTGTCACGTGGGAGAGATGGAGGTAGGAGAAGATCTCTTGTTGGGCCAAAAATAGGGAAGTGTTTAATGGGCCAGGAGGTATTTCCTAATAAAAGTGATCTCCTTCCTGTTTTCAAAACTAGGAAACTAAAACGTTAAAAAGGAAATCAAATCAATTCGGAATAAAGAGTTTTTATATACTAAAATTATCAGAAAAATAAAATATAAATGATGGGCATTTTTCCACGGCAAAAATAAAAACTTAAAAAAAATGTTTTTTTTCAGAAATTCCCAAATTTGCTTTATTTCTTTTGCAAATATTTTTGCAAATAATCCTTGGATTTTCTTGGCTCCATCATTTCAGAAATTGCCCGCACTTTGGAGGGTCATTTTCCTCCGCTCTCTCTCTTGCGTGCAAGAGAGTCTTTTCTCCGGGCTTTTCGTGCGAGGAGAAAGAAATGGAAAAGCAAAAGAATTCAATGCAAATATCTCCGTTCAAATTCTTTATAATTGAAGAAGTCATGTCATCTTCTCTCTTGGCTTTTAAAAGCTTGAATTTGAATTCACCGGAGAAGGGGAAAGTCATTTTATTCCCTCTCATTCAAAAGTTTCAAAAAGTTTCAAATTTCACACAAGTTTCAATCACTCAGCAAACAAACAAACAATCAATCTAATAATTATATTAACATTCCAAAATTTATAATTTTGGGATGTTACAACACCATGCGGGAGATAGAACTCCACACAAGGTATTGCAATCAGGTTTCTATTGGCCCACTCTCTTCAAGGATGCCCGTAAGTTTCTCTTGTCTTGTGATGAATGTCAAAGAGTAGGTAATATCAGTAAACGTTAGGAAATGCCTATGAACTATTCACTTGTCATTGAACCATTTGATGTTTGGGGCTTTGATTATATGGGACCTTTTCCAAAATCCAATGGGGTATACTCATATCCTAGTTGTTGTTGATTACCTCACTAAGTGGGTAGAAGCTATCCCCACTAGTAGTGGTGATCACAACACTTCTATCAGGATGCTTAAAGGAGTTATTTTCCCTAGATTTGGAGTCCCTAGATATCTGATGACCGACGGTGGTTCACATTTCATTCATGGTGCTTTCCGTAAAACGCTTGCTAAGTACGATGTCAACCATAGAATTGCGTCCCCCTATCACCCTCAGTCCAGTGGTCAAGTAGAGCTAAGCAATAGACAAATTAAACTAATTCTGCAAAAGACTGTCAACAGGTCTAGAAAGAATTAGTCTAAAAAGCTCGATGATGCATTGTGGGCTTATAGAACTGCCTATAAGAATCCCATGGGCATGTCTCCGTACAAAATGGTGTGCGGTAAAGCATGTCATTTACCTCTTGAGCTAGAGCATAAAGTTTATTGGGCAATCAAAGAGATCAACTTTGATTTCAAACTTGCTGGTGAGAAGAGGTTATTTGACATTAGCTCGCTTGATGAATGGAGAGCTCACGCATATGATAATGCCAAGTTGTTCAAAGAAAAGGTTAAGAGGTGGCATGATAAGAGGATACAAAAGCTTGAGTTCAATGTAGGTGATTATGTCTTGCTATATAATTCTCGTTTAAGATTTTTTGCAGGCAAGCTTCTCTCTAAATGGGAAGGTCCCTATATTGTTGAGGAAGTATATCGTTTCGATGCTATCAAGATCAACAACACGGAAGGTAATTGTCTGAGAGTTGTAAATGGGCAGAGAATCAAGCATTATATCTCAGGTACTCCCATAAATGTTGAAAGCAATATCATCAATACCATAACTCCAGAAGAATACCTAAGGGATGTTTATCAGCCTGTTTCAGACTCCGAAAACGAACAAGTATGTGATTCGATGAGCAAACAAACTCCAAAACTTTTGGAGTAGGATTTTTTCTCCGTTTTGGATTTTTTGAAAAAATAGAAAAATTGAAGTAGTCCGGAAAGCGCGCGAGGAGGCGACAAGCCTGCCAGGCGTGGGTCCACCCCCTGGCCGCGTATGGGGGTTTGTGGCCACCTCGTGCCTCCCGGACTCACTTTTCGTGCGGAGCACTCCTTCTGGTCTGGAAAAAATCATTATATATTCTCCCGTAAGGTCTGACCCTCGTATCACGTGAATTTCCTTTGTTTCCGTTTCGAGCCTATTTCTGTTGCAGATCTAGATTGCTATGACGTCCCCAAAAGCTCCGAAAGACAAGATCTTCGAGAATGTCATCAATCCCTACCTCACGGGAGTGCTGCAACACCCTCAATCTATCGAGATGCGTGAGGGGATGTTGCACATCCGTGATGTTGAGGGGCCCAAGAAGACCGGAAGCATGGAGGCGAGGCTCGAAGCAATGGAGCAACAGGTCTTCAAGTGCCAAGGGATGGTGGAGCGTGGACTCAACGCCAACCACATGATGATCACGGAGTTCAACAGCAAGCACAGGATCGATGCCAATGACATTGGGAAGCACCTCTCCAGGTTCTATGATAGCAAAAGAGCATGGAACAAGGAGAAATTATAGATACATTTGGAACGTATCACGGTGCCGAGTGGAGTTGGCTTGCTCCCGGTCGAAGATTGTTGAGGGACTTCTACAATAGCTCACACTCGGCCAGAGTGGCCTCATGCGTGGCTTCCAAGGCGATTTCCTCCGAGGTCGCCTTGGAGATAGAGGTGAGCAGGGCATGCTCGTTCCTTTCCTTGAGTTCCTCCCGTTGCTCCCGAGTGATAAGTTTGGGAACGTAGGTTTAATTGATGTTGTTGTCCTGGTTGTCTTTGCCTCGCCCAAGGGAAGTTCCCACGGGGAACCCAGGGAGTCCCCCATTGTGCCGGCCATCAGAATCTCTGCACCAGGCTCCTTGGTCTCACACTCAGACTCGTCGGAGGAGTCGTGACCTGAGGAGGCGAACAACTTGAGGGTGGGCTCGTCGAAGTTGAGCGAAGCCACCTACTCGGTCATGGTCTCGAGAGCCATGACGTTCTTGACCCAATACTAGAGCCGTGAGTTCCCGAAGCATTCCCAACGATGTCCATATGGAAGGAGGGGTGCCTAGCGGTACAGAGCAAATGTTTGCTGGAGAAGGACTCTGAACAAAATTGCAAAAAAGTGTGTCATGCCACGGGTGGGCAAAGCATGTGTGTTCAGCGGAGCTTCCCACAGCCATGCCGATTCCTGGGCGATAAACCTGAGGAAATCGAATTGAATCTCTCCATCGAGGATCATCATGATGAAGGGTAAATCTCCATCCGCGCTGTAAATCGCTAGACACACAGCCCCATGGTGGGCACCAAATGTCGAGGGAACGAGCCCGACAATGAATAGTAGCGGTACGAAAGATGATGACCCACAAGCGTAGGGGATCTATGGTAGTCCTTTCGATAAGTAAGAGTGTCGAACCCAACGAGGAGCGGAAGCAAATGACAAGCGGTTTTCACTAAGGTATTCTTTGCAAGCACTGAAATTATCGGTAACATATAGTTTTTGTGACAAGGTAATTCGTAACGGTAGCAAGTAACGAATGTAACAACGGTGCAGCAAGGTGGCCCAATCCTTTTTGTAGCAAAGGACAAGACTAGACAAACTCGTTGTCACATCCCTAAACCTTAAGCAAGACAGCATTGTGCTCATGTCTTCTTTGCATTTGCATCTAAGAAGTTTCAACAAAAACAACAAAGTGGCAAAGGAAAAACTCAAAACCCTAGCCACCATTTCAATTAAAGGAAATCTCAAACTAGTTCAAAATCAATGAACCCAAAATGGCCTCAAGAAATGTTCAAACTTTCTGATAAATCATGAAAGTAAATGAGCATTGGAGAAAACTATTTTCTTGACACTTTAAGCATTTTTAAATAAATGCAAAAGCCACTAGTTTCAAATTTAAAAAATTGAAGTCAGAAACTATAATTTTCCAAAAATGTTGAAAACCTTGGAAATGAGTGGGGATATTATAACAAATATTTCAGGAGGTCTAAAATAGTTTTTACTTTTTGTTTTGGAGCTGAATTAATTAGCAATTCAATAATTAGCAAAACAGAAAAACAAAAACAGAGAAAATGGGAAAAAGCTTACCTGTCGCCCAAGCCTGGCCCGGCCCATCTCCCCGCTCGTCCCCTCCCTCGCGCCAGTAGGCAGCAGGAGGTGGCCGCCGCCTCCTCCGGCGCGGCCACGCACCTGCGTGCCTGCCTGGCCGCCGCCTCGCGCTGGCGACGACGGGGATAAGCTCCCTAGAGCCTCCCCTATCCATTCCCCGCCTCGGTTCTCCTCCTCCTCCCGGATCTCCTCCCCCTCCTTGCTGCCGCCATTAGAGCCGAGCTCGAGCTCGAGCTGCCCGTGCCCCTGGCCATAGGATCCCCTCCCAGAGCACGCCATTAGCTCCGCCTCGTCGCCCTGGTCGTCTCTGCAGAAGCCGAAGTTTCCTCGAGCCCTGCAACGCCCGCAACGCCGTCGTCTTCCACCTCCGGCCGCCGGACCTCTCCCGTCGATTCGTCGCCCCCAGGCCTTCCCCGAGCCGTCTAAGCTCTGCTCTGCACTCCCCGTGAGCATGCGGTCGTTTCCCCTAAGTTTCCCCGTCGATCCCCTCCTCTAGCCCTAGTTTCACCGGAGCCCGACGAGGACCGCCGCTGCCGCTCGTCGCCGGTAGCCCTCCGATGATCAACCCGTCCTCCCGAGGGCACCAGCAGCTCCAGGACGACGCGTAGATGCCGTAGCAGCTAAGAACCGAGCGTAGATCCCTCTGATTCAAAGCCCCCGATGACGCCCGAGCTTTGGCCGCCGCTCCGGCTCGTCGCCAACGCCTCTTCCGGCGACCCTAGCCTCCCAGATGGTCCTGCCAGATCGGCCACTTCGCGAGCATGCTGTAGCTGCAAACCGCGTGCGTTTTGGTGCTGTGGAGCGCCGTCTAGGTCGCCTCCGGCGAGCCCTCCGCTGCGGGTCTGGTCGCCGGCGACCACCCTCCGGTGGCCGTCGACGTGGCCGACCATTAGGGCGTAATCGCCCTCCCCTCAGTCGCTGCCATAGGGCCCCACGCCTGGTCAAACCCCAATTAGGGGCTGGTCAGCGCGGGATTAGTCCCAGAGAGGCTGACCAGTGGGACCCCCCTGTCAGGTTTGACATGCACAGGTCGGCTGACCTGCTGACGTTAGCCTGATGCAATAAATAGAATTTCTAGTTTAAAACTAATTCAGGAAATTGCTAAAATTTGTAAAAATCATAGAAATTAATCTGTAACTCCAATGAAAATAATTTATATATGAAAAAGTATCAGAAAAATTCAAGGATTCTGATTATGCTATTTCCAACTATGTTTGAAAAAGTTACAGAACCCTAAATTGTGAAATAAGGAATAATTCAATTCTTTTAATCACCTTATAAATGGAATTTGCAAAAATATTCAAATTTCATTAGATATGCAATGATCACACACTGCCCTAAGTACACATCAGTATCATAACATGACAATTCATGCATGTTAACATCAAGATGAACCGAGCATCAGGTCGAATTAATTAAACCGGTATCCGAGAATACCCGTTTGAATTGCTATTCGAATGTGATTCAAATCAACTCTAAACCTATTACATGTGAAAATAATAACTAATCACATTGCATTCTCATGCCATGCTCATGCATCATTTTGAGTGCATATGATTGTTATTGAATGTTGCCATTCATTTCGGTAGGCTCCGCACCCCCGGATTCCACCGAATATCCGTCTGACGGATATCGTTCCTCCTCTGAGCAACAAGGCAAGCAACCCTTTTGATCATCCCGATAACTCCTATGTTCTTGCTCCTGCACCTATTCATTGCATTAGGATCAAATGCTTCAACTGCTTTTGCCACGATAGTTGGACCCACTTCCTTTTCATGACTTAACCTTGTCACAGTAAATAGCCGAACCTTGCAACCTAGCATACCTGGTAGTTGCTTGAGCTATGATGTGCCTTATCCTGCTATGCATGCTATGCTTAGAGTTGTGTATGGTCTGTCATCTGGGAGATGAACAGAAATGTGGAATGTGTTCAGTGAGCAAAGGTTGTGTGTTGAACTTGATTTGGTAAAGGTACCGGTGAAAGGCTGTGTAGGAGTACATGGCGGGTTGTTTCATTGGAACCGTCCTTAGGAACTGAGTTCCGTGTATGTAATCCAAGACTAGATACTACCACATGCTGGGCCCTGAAATATGACCCCGCTCGGCCTATTAATCGCGTAGTACTCGGTCCAGGAGTTGCAAGTAGTTTCTGGTGTTTATAGTAATGCTGGAGGCCGTGCATGGTGCTGACCTGAGAGGTGGACCGTGATGCGGTAGGCAGTGGCACGGTGTACCAAGTGGCACCCGGATGGTGGGCTTGGGAACCCTGCGCACATCGTTTGAGGCCGTGGCGGAAACCTCGGCCGGACTTCCGTACGGGTTACTCTCAGATAGGCGATAAACCTGGACTAGGTACTAGTGTGGTTAACGGTCGTGGCCGACTCCCTCGCTGGGCTTCCGCTTGAAGGTTTCCGAGGTGCATGACGTGCACATGGCGATAAGTGGCAAGAGCGTGTGTGACGAAGTACACCCCTGCAGGGTTATGATCTATTCGAATAGCCGCGTCCGCGGATATGGACTACTTGGAGACATATGTTGTTCATAGATAACTTCAATGGCTACTCATAAAATTGTCAAGATAAGCGTGAGTGTCCTGGACGGCATTTCCGTACGGAGACGGAATGATTCCACGATAGTGTATTGTTGTGGTGTTAGTGGACTCGTGTGCGAGAAATCAAGTTGTCAAAATTATTTAAAAATGCAAGTTGTCTAGCCACGAGTCAAATGCTGGCTTTCCGCCTGAAACCCCACAATACCTTTTGATACCTTGCATGAGTAGTTAGTTCTCCTAAAGTCTTGCTGAGTACCTTCGTACTCATGTTTGCTTAATAAATGTTGCAGAGGTTGCTAATGACCCTAACGGAGGGTTCTTCGTAGACATCGACGACGACGAGTAGCTGGTGTCCCAGCTACGATCTGGCCCTACGTCGGCTCTGTAGTATAGTCAGGCCACGTGCCTACTAGTTGCCCTGTGTGTACCCAGACAGTTTATAACTCTTCCGCTGGCTTGTATTGTATGACTGCTATTATGGGTCGTGAGACCCTTAATGTGTAATATTATGTGTGTGGCTCTTCCGAGCCTCTTAAATAAAGCTTGTATGTTTATGGTTATGTTGTGATGCCATCGATGTATCTATACATATCGGTATGCCATGCGTACGTGTGTCGTACTTGATATGTATGGGGTTCGATTACCTAGTCGTGAACTTTGGTAGCACTCCTTACAAGGAAATGCCCCGTTGAGGTCCAACGAGCCTTGGTAGTTCGCTACTGCTCCGGACACATTGGTTGACCGGCATGTGTCCTTCTTAGCTGTTGTGTCTGTCCCCTTTGGGGAAATGTCACGCGATGTAATGGAGTCCTTGTAGCTTGCTACGACTCGTCTACATTCGCCGATGACCGACACCTGCTTTGTTGGGTCATGTATGCCTGTCCTTGTGCGGTACTGCCACTTTGGTTTATAACTAGACATGTCGATCCGGGTTCTTTGACATTGGATTGCTAGCGATACTATCGCATACGTGAGTCAAAAGACGCAAACGGTCCCGGCTAAGGTAAGGCTGCAGCCGTGGAGTTAACCGTGCGTGAGACCACAAAGGGATGCGATGGGTTACAGGCTAGATTCCTATGGCTTAGGATCGGGGTCCCGACACTCTTATATAAGAAAAAGTGCTCCCCGGGACACATGGGAATTTATGTCAAGCTAGTTTTCATCATGCTCATATGATTCACATTCGTTACTTTGATAATTTGATATGTGGGTGGACCGGTGCTTGAGTGCTGCCCTTACGTGGACACACATACCACTTATGATCAACCTCTCCCGCAAGCATCCGCAACTATGAAAGAAGAAATAAGATAAATCTAACCATAGCATGAAACATATGGATCCAAATCAGCCCCTTACGAAGCAATGCATAAACTAGGGTTTAAGCTTCTGTCACTCTAGCAACCCATCATATACTTATTACTTCCCAATTCCTTCCTCTAGGCTCAAATAATGGTGAAGTGTCATGTAGTCGACATTCACATAAAACCATTAGAGGATAGACAACATATATCTTATCAAAATATCTAATGAATACCAAATTCACATGATTACTTATAACATAACTTATCCCATGTCATCGGGAACAAACATAACTACTCACAAATCATATTCATGTTCATCATCACAGGAGTATTAATAATCTTTAAGGATCTTAAAAAATAATCTTCCACCAAATAAACCAACTAGCATTAACTACAAGGAGTAATCAACACTACTAGCAACCCATAGGTACCAATCTGAGGTTTTGAGACAAAGATTGGATACAAGAGATGAACTAGGGTTTGGAGAGGAGATAGTGCTGATGAGATGTTGATGGAGATTGACCCCCTCTCGATGAGAGGGTAGTTGGTGATGACAATGGCTTCGATTTCCCCCTCCGGGAGGGAAGTTTCCCCGGTGGAATAGCTCCGCCGGAGCTCTAGATTGGTCCTGTTGAAGTTCCGCCTCAAGACTGTGGCGCCTCATCCCGAAAGGTATGATATGATCTTTTCCAAGTCAAAACCCTTCATATAGTATAAGATGGGCACCGAAGGCCTCCCCGGGGGCCCACAAGCCTCCAGGGCAGTGTGAGGGGAGGGGGGGGGGGTAGCTCGCGCTCCCTTGACTTGTGACCTCCTGGTGTGTCCCCTCCGGTAATTCTTTCGCCCATTCTTTTTTATATATTCCAAAACAATTATGTGTAACTTTTAATGACTTTTGGAGCTGTGCAGAATAGGTCTCTCAAATTTTCTCCTTTTCCAGTCTAGAATTCCAGCTGTCGGCATTCTCCCTCTTCATGTAAATCTTGTAAAATAAGAGAGAACATGCATAAGTGTTGTACCATAATATGTATGAACAGCCCATAATGCATTAAATATTGATATAAAAGCATGATGCAAAATGGACGTATCAACTCCCCCAAGCTTAGACCTCGCTTGTCCTCAAGCAAAAGCCGAGATCAATAAATATGCCCACATGTTTAGAGATAGAGGTGTCGATAAAATAAAATACGGACATGAAGGCCTCATGGTTATCTTTAGAACAACAACACAAATTGATATAGAATATATTATGCTAGAGTAACAATTCATTCACGAGGTAAAATATGAATCAAGAACCCTACCGAGAACTAACAAACTATGATTTCAGTCATTGAAGCAATTCCAATTTATCGCAATGTGGGAAAGTGTCAATATAAGAGCTTGTAAGGCAAATCCAGATACTTAATCATCTTATGGTATTTCATAATTTCTAACACTCACGCGGTACCTATGAGGTCAAAGCTTCAATCGGACACAGAGAAAGATAGGGGCTTATAATTTTGCCTCCGAACTATTTACCTCAAGGGTAATGTCAACAATAATAACTCATGATCACCCACATCCGAGTGGATATATTTGTCTAGATCATTCCCCAAGACATGACGCTTCCCAAAATATAAAGGTGAACCAAAGGAAATGGTGAAGATCACCACGACTCTTTCCTAAAGGTAAGTGCTAAAATGTAAAGGTAATAGATAGGCCCTTCGCAGAGGGAAGCAGAGGTTGTCATGCGCTTTTATAGTTGGATGCGCAATCCCTTAATACAAAAGAACGTCACTTTATATTGCCCCTTGTCATAAAGAACTCTATTATGCAATCTGTCGCTTTTATTTATTCTAATCACGAGTTCGTATAAAGTTTATTTTCCTCGCACTAATAAACCACACATATTTGAAGAGCAATTTTTATTGCTTGCACCGATGACAACTTACTTTAAGGATCTTATTCAATCCATAGGTAGGTATGGTGGACTCTCAAGTCAAAACTGGGTTAAAGGTTTTTGGATGCACAAGTAGTATCTCTACTTGGTGCAGGAGTTTCTGGCTAATATGAGGTGGAAGCAAGCAACACATGTTGAAGGATCTACAACCATATAACTTCTATTCGTAAATAAGCAAACACAACTCATTATGTTGTCTTCCTTGTACAATATCAACTTCTTAACATATTATATTTTAATGAGTGCTCACAATCATAAAATATGTCCAAGATAATATATTTATATGTGAACCTCTCTTTCTTTATTACTTCCTTATAATTGCAACAATGACCATTAGCTTTGATTGTGAACTCAGAACAAATTCAATCGACATACTTTTTATAGGTGAAGTCATCACTCCCCATAATATCATTATGTATGCTCTTTTGCTTTTATTCTATACTTCTTTCTGTTTCTTTTTCTCAAGATCATAGCAAGCAAGCAAAGCCCTTGACTCAAAACTAGTCTTCATTATATAACTCTCGGACTTCTTTACATAGGGGGGACATAAAGAAAAACTCAAAACTAGATCACACTAAAACTTTATTCTACTAGATCAAGATATAACCAAAAGGGTCGAACGAAGAAAAATGAAGAAAGTAAAAAAGGTGTCATGGTGATACGATGCCGGGGAACCTCCCCCCAAGCTTGGCACAAGCCAAGGGAGTGCCCATACCCATGTGTTTAGTCATCTTTCTTTGGAGGTATCGGTTTTGGAGTTGTTGGGGAGGTTGAAGACATGTCCTCCGTCTTCCAAGGCATGGGCTCACCATCGTGAAAAGATGAACTAGTCTCCGAGATCCTCAAGCCTGCAGCCAAACTCATTTTCTTAAATCTGTATTCATACTCACAGTTTTGGTTTTGCGGGTCATAGATCTGGGCTTGGAGGTGTTTGATTTTCTCGTAAATCTTGAAGACATGATCCGAGAGGTTCTTGGCGTCTAGCTTGTGCTTATGGGTAAACTCTGCGATCATCACATGATTGGCATTAAGTCCTCGTTCCACCATCTGTTGTGGGAATGAACCTGAGAGTAGACGTGTAGGGTACGAATGGAGAGGGCAGAGTCCTAGCTACGATGAGCTTGTACACAAGATGTATGTCTTCAGGCCCCTCTCTTAGAGGTAATAGCCCTATGTATCAGTGCTCGGGAGATCTTGTGGTGTGGAATGTGTATTACAGGGGGTGCGAACCCTTGTGCCAGAGGGGAGGGGTGGCTTATATAGAGTGTGCTACGCCTCATCAAGGCCTCAACATCTAAGGGCTCGATCAATGTGGTTTAAAGATATACGTTACTGATAACGTATGTATGTAATTAATGCTACTCGTGACCATTAGGTGACCGTATGCCCGTTGGCCTCCGTGGAGGTGGTTTATGGTCTTCTATGTCGACTGGAACTGTCCGAGTGAAAGTAGGTCGTCGAGTGGATGGGAATATCTTCCGAGTGTTTATGTACCGGGTGACTTTTGAGGTGCCATGATCATCTAGTCGGAATCTTCCGATATATATATATATATATATATATATATATATATACTGAGATTTCAAAGTCCTCAACAACATTCACTTATAGCTGTGTCTTCAATTTGATATTTCATCTAAGTGAATGTGATCGGACCCGACTCCCCTCTATGCTATACTCAACCCAGTCTATTCAATTCTTCATATGCGTTCTACTTGAAACTTGTTCAAAATCCTCACTGTGTCCTTGTCAGCTGAAGATTTTGCAACGAAATCCTCAAATCTTCAAAAATGAATTTTATATTGTTACACAGTAACTGAACCCACTTCCCACGATCGGATAAGCACGATCTCCACCGCTTTAATCGTGGGCTCCAAATGTCGTGCAGAGTCAAATAGCCAAGGGCAGTTCGGTCCGAAAGATTCGCTCGAACATTTTTCAGGTGAACTATAAATAGGTCCTTACCCCCCTCACTTAAAACCCTTCGTCCTCTCGTCACCTCTCCGCTGGAGCTCAAACCTAGCGCCACCGCTAGCAATCTCGTCGCCGGTGAGGAACAGCTTCACTGCCTCGCCCTCCCCCTTGCTGAACTCATGCCGGAAGCGGAATCTCTTCCTCTGCCACCGCCGTAGCTATCTTCTGTCGCCAAGTTAGGGCGCAAAAGATCTGAACCGAAGAGCTTCTCACTTTTACTGCCCCTGTTCTTCGTGTTCTTCGCTCAGGGTAATTAAAATCTTATTTTACTACCCCTATTGATCTACTATTTCACTTTAGATTCTCGAAATCTGTTTTTCCTCAGAGTCTGTGAGCCTCGCACACTCATTCCTCAAACACTTGATGAATTTCACTAAGCCACTCAAATTCTTCATGAGCTTCCTCAATTGTGTAAATTCTCGAATCTGCACAACTCTCGAACCCAAGATAAGAATGCTTAGTCAAATTCCTCAACCCACTGGTCAAATTCCTCAACTTATAATTTTTTTCAATTTCTTCAAATTTGAGAACGCATATGACCTCTCCAAATTCTTTGCTCCCATACTCTGTTCACATGTACAAAACGTCAGCTGATGAATCACTAGGTTCTCATCAACTTAACTCATTTGCAGCGTTCCTTGAAGAGAACTTACCAGTGTCATCAGAATCTTCAAGAGTGCAAATTACTCAGCAAAAGCCTCACTTGAAGAAAATGGAAGAAGAAAGAAAGCAAAAAGAAGGAAAGAAACTTGAACAGAACACTGCAGCTGATATTCTTGAAGAAATATATGCTGACTACTTCACTCCTGATGAGGAAATATCTAGAAAAGGAACCATGGCGAAGCTCAAGATAAGGCTTCAGAAAATCAAACGCAGGTGGACTAAGGAGTGGAAGGAATATCGCTACGTAACTCCTAAATATGCAAAGAAATTCGCCCTCAAGGCACCATGCAAGAGGACTCCTCTGGGTAACCAACAGGTTGCACATCCCTCAAGTGTTGAAACAATTGACGATTACCTTGAGGAAAAAACAAACATTTGTCCAAGCTACACAAGAAAGCAGAAGCTAAAGTGAAGAAATTCAATGAGAAATCTGTTGCTGGTGCCACTGCAACCACCTCTTCAGCCGCTGAAGCCTCTGGTACAGCTATTCCTCAGATGAAGACTGTGCCAAAGAAACCAAAGGCCTCGGTGCCTAAAGAGAAATTGCCTCAGAAGGTTGCACAAGTGCCAAAACCTTCAACAACACCACAGTCCTCAAAACCCGAACAAAAGCAGAAAGTTAAGCATCAGCCTGCTCATTCCAGCTCCTCAGTGCCATCTACTACGAGCTCTGCTACAAAGTCTTCACAAACTATTTTGAATACTAAAATGACTGCTGGAAGAGGCATCAGGCCAAGTCCGAGCAAAGTCATCAACATTCATTCTGCATGAGAAGGAAGTGAGGAATTCGATGATGAAACTCTTCAAGCAATCATCGGAAACAAGCAGCAACGAGTTGCACAAGCCTCGGTCAGCTCTATTCCTATTGCCATGGACCCCAAGGTTCAGCTGGATTTCATCAATGTCTGGTATGAAGATCCAAACACTCCAATTGATAACTTGAAGCTTCCCCCTGGTCTCAGTCACATGGTTGCCACATGCATCAATGAGGCAAAATGGAAAGAACAACAAGCCAAGCAAGCAAAGGCTGCTAAACTAAAGAAGGAGAAATTCCTCAAGCAGAATCTCCTCAATCTGATGCCTAAAGCTCTTGTTTCAACCCAGGTTGAACTAAAAACCTTGTCAGATAAGTACACGAGCCTCTCCGATCGTCAAAGTCTCAAAGTGAATTTCATCAAGTTTGCAACAGATGCAGTTGATGAATACAACAAGAAAGCTGCTCCTCCTGTGCATCAAAAGCTACATGAGTCTAGCTATTCGGTTCAGCTGATAGAAGAAGATGAAGGTGATCAACCTGCTGCTGAGGAAATTCCTCAAGAGACTGTAGCTAATGAATCTGCTCCAGCTGAGGGAAATGTTCCAGCTGAAGAAAATGCTTCAGGTCAGGAAACTGCCAGGACTGTGTCTGCATCAGCTCTTGAAGAAACAATTCCTTCACCTCAACCCTCAAAGGTGAAGAAGATGATTTCGTGTGCATCAGACGTGAGGAAACCCAAAGCTGCTGAGAAAGAAGCAAAGAAAAAAAGCTTCAATGATATCAGATTCCTCGGAGGCCAAGCGCCCAAAGGTCACTTAGACAGAATTGTCAACTGCCCCAGTGGATGCTACGCCTCTTAATGTATCTCCATCCTACTCACTGGTTCCCTTCGGAATTGACTATGTCATTCCTGAAGAAGATGAGGAAATGGAAGATGCTGAAGCTGAAGAAATCATGGATGAGGAAATACAAATTGATGACATTCCTCAATCCTCCATTCCTCAAAAGACATCTGATGATATTGAGTGCACGACTCCAGTTTTTTGTGATGACTTCTGGGAAGATAATCATCGCTCACCAAGGTCTACCAAAATCCCTCCTACTCCTGATGTAACAGAAATCCTCACAGGATCTGATGGGAAGACCATTTGTGATGAATCTGCTCAAGGATCAGCTGCATCAGTTGATGATTTTGCCTCCTCCACCAAGGAAATTCCTCAAGCTGAGGAAAATCCTCAAGTTGAGGAAAATCCTCAACCTGAAGAAAAAGGTCAGAATGAAGAAAATGCTCCTGCCCCTAACACCGAAACTGCTATTGTTGTGGTCAACACAGAAACAACAATGATAGTAGCTTCTCTTCAAGAACAGCAGAATAATCTTCAACCATAGCAAAATCAAGCTTTTTCAAGGAGGCCAAAGTTTCAAAAGGAAGCATTCTATGAAGAACGGGTACTTCACAGGCGCAAATACGTATGATAAGCTTCGCATCAGGCACCGGAAATTCTGGACAAGGACTCATCTTAACTACTATCATGTGTGCTCTGTGGGAGGAACAAAATATGTGAGCACGACCATATTCCTCACGTTGACATGCAAGAAATTCCTTGCTTCACTCCAGTCCTCATTGTTCTTCACGAAGCCGGACTGCTGCCTCTATGCACTGACATAGGTGATTAGAACAGTGACATAATTCTTCAGTTCTACGCCACTTTGCATATCTCTCGAGACCCGAAGGATGTCAACACTTGGGTGTTGGACTGGATGACTCAGCACACGCACTACAAAGCGCCAGCCACTAAATTGCATCGTGCGCTTCCTGTCTCAATTCCCTCAGAAAATGCAGCGCTGATGTATGATGAACGTGAGCCTCATGAAGCCTTTGGCCAAGAACCAGCCTCCTAGGACTCGCTTTCTGGTTCAAGACTTGAAGTATGAACCACGAACGGTCTACAGAATCCTGGCCAATGTCATCCCTCCTATCAAAGGCCATGATGGTGAATAAGATGTCGTAGGCATCATGAAGAATATCCTCTTCAATATCATCCATGGCATACCAATAAACCTTCATGACTTCTTCATGAGGACTTTGGCTGGTAATGCACTGTCGCCTTTCGACATGAAGATTTACGCTCCGTGGATCATGAGATTCATCAGAAGCAGGTCAGGCATCAACTACCATGCTGATTTTCCTAATCACATTGGATATTTGCCGCCAATCAGAGTCATCAAGAAGACATTTGAGCCTGTTGAAGGCAAAGGAAAATCTGTCATTGATGAAGGAAATTGGCCCCTTGATGGCCAGTTTCGCGAAGCACAATCATATTCTTCATATGATGATACTGCCACTCAAGATCCACCAAGCCCAACTGCCCCAAGAGTGATGAACAACAGAGAGCTACTCCTCAGTCTTCATCAGAAGGCCGGTCGCAATCACAAATGGGTAAAACGTCAATTCAGTGTCATTGTGAAAACCCTCAACGAGACTCAGAATGCAGTGATGAAGAATCACTATTATCTTCATGAGGTGTTTGATCGTACCTGGGCCACCTTGGCTCATCTGAAGACTCAAGAGGAACATGAGGAATTGGAGTTTACTCAGGACTTCGATTGGGTGTGGCCTCCCAAGAAGAAATTCAAGCCAATTCCAGTTCCTGTCCTTGAGGACAGTTCTTTTTCTTCATTCTGCACTGCAGAGTCTGATGAAGAACCAGAAGACACTGCCACTGGTCCAAGGAAGAAGCCTGTCCACAAGAATCCTCACGCCTCTTCATCAGGCAAGAAGTGAAAGTCTTCATGGGGCGTTAGTCCTCAATTTTGTCCCTTTTCGTCACTTGATGACAAAGGGGAGAAATCTGAGTTAGTCTTCACGCGGGATATATTTTGGGGCTTATGAACTTTATTAAGTTACAAACTCTTGGTTCTTCTGAAGTGTTTTATGTAATGAGTTGTAACTTAAGCCCGATGGTACACTAACGCTTTTGAACGTTTTTCTTCGCATGCTTATTCCTCAAAATATTAATGCACGCATGCTGAAATTCGTCAGATACCATTTCTCATCATGCATTCTCAAATTCCTCATTTTATATGTCAAATGTATGCATGATTTAGAAGATGCAGGGGGATCTCCATGATATAAATCATAAATGTGCATTTGCTGTGAAAAGAAAATTCCTCAAAATATGCACATCTTCATGGAGAGTTTCTCAGTATCTTGATTTCAAATTCCTCAAACTTAGTATTTACACTTCATAATTTTATCCCCGTTGAAAATTTAACCTAATTATCATCAACCACCAAAAAGGGGGGAGATTGTAAGTGCATCTAGTGCCCTTAGTGATTTTGGTGGTTTGAAGACTTATAGGTTAAGTAACTAATGTGTTTATAAGTGTACACAAGCTCTATAAGTCGCTGAGGAGTTTGAGTTATACGATGAATATCGACCCCCAAAAATGCATATCTTCGGCTGAAGAAATTGGTCTTATACTGAAGACTTTGATCGTGAAGAAATTGCGATGAAATTGATATTCCTCATGAAGATATTGAAGATGAGGAATTCGCTGTGTCCTGAAGAAAATCAGTCCGAAGACTTTGAAGCATGAAGATTTATTCCTTTTGTTTCATTTTAATCACTCTAGAGTCATAGGAACACCGTACTGTTAAAGGGGGTCTAGGTAATACCATGGAATGAATTTCCTCATGATGCTCAACCCAAGCCTAATCCTACAAAAGCCTCAAGTGAGGAATATGAGAGACATGAGGACTCTCACAGATGAGAGTCCCGACCGTTGTCGCGATTCACGCCACCTCACCGATTTTATCCACACCAACGGTCATAATATTTAAGGGCATTTATATCAAATCATGTCGGGATGCTCCAAGGCTATAAATAGCCGCCCCCCACAACCGTTAGCCGGTTGGCTGCTCCGTGAGAAACTGACACTTGTCATTTATAGCAACCCAAATTCATCACAGTCATCGAGAGTAAATCATCAAGTGAGGAAATACCCCAAACACCAAACCTCAAACCAAAACCAAGTGATTGAGCACCACTGAAGAATTTGTTCCTGTGTGGAATAGAACTCGTTTACCTTTGAGGAATGTGCATCCTCCAGACGGTTAGGCGTCATGCTCTAGAGCAATCTAGCAGTCAATTGTGGATCGCCGGGTGACCGAGTTTGTGAGGGTTTGGAAGTCTGCCCTGAAGACTTACCACGAGTGTTGGGCGAGGACTGTGTGTCCTTAGCTCAAGGAGAATACGGTAGGGACTGTGTGTCCCGGGACTGTGTGTCCTTTGGTTTCAATACCAAGCCGCTCCAAACCAGACGTACGACTGTCACAACAGTTGGAACTAGGTCATCAACAACTGTCTTCATCGTGATACGGGTTATATTTCTTCAACTCTTTCAATTCTTCAATATTGTATGTTGAAGACTTTCATTGTCACTGTTTGAAGAATTTGCTGAAGACTTTCTCTAAATTTCCATAACCTCAAATTCTTCAAACCCGTTAATCTTCTCCTGCTTGTTCTGTGCCTGCGTACCGTCCAAACTGTTCTTCATAATCTTCATCAAGAAAACTGATGTTGTAATCTTTGCATCGTTGATCCTGCGTTGTTTCCGCTGCATGTTATTCATCAGTGAGGAATTTCCTCAAAAGGAATTTCCTCAGCGACGAAATTCTAAAAATCGCCTAATCACCCCCTCTAGTCAATATTACGCACTTTCCAAAACGTTTGAAAAGTTCAAGCAATTTCAGAGTCAAGTTGAGAATCATCGTAACACGAAGATTAAATTCCCATGATATGATGGAGGAGGAGAATATCTGAGTTATGAGTTTGTCAATCACTTAAGACAATGTGGAATTTTTCAGAGTTGACGCCACATGGAACACCAAAGTGTAATGGTGTGTCTAAACATCGTAATCGTAAATTATTGGATATGGTGTGTTCTATGATGTCTCTTGCCAATTTGTCGTTATCATTTTGGGGTCATGTGTTAGATACAACTGCATTCACTTTAAATAGGGCACCATCTAAATCTGTTGAGATGATGTTGTATGAAATGTGTTTTGGCAAGAAACCAAAGTTGTCATTCTTGAAGTTTGGGGACGCGATGCTTATGTCAAAAAGCTTCAGCCAGAAAAGCTCGAACACAAAGCAGAGAAATGTGTCTTCATACGATAAACAAAAGAGACAGTTGGGTATAGCTTCTATCTTAGATCCGAAGGCAAAGTGTTTGTCGCTAAGAACGGAACATTTCTTGAGAAAGAGTTTCTCTCAAAACAATTGGCTGTGAGGAAGATAGAACTTGATGAGATTGTTGAACCTTTACTTCAACCAGAGTGTAGTGCAACGAAGAAATACGTTTCTGTGGAGCCTACATCAATTGAAGCGGAAGCTAATGATGATGATCATGATGCTTCGGATCAAGTTTCTATCGAACCTCGTAGGTTGACAACAACATGCGCTGCTCCTAAGTGGTACGGTAACCCTGTCTTAACAGTCATGTTGTTGGACAACAATGAACCTACGAGGTATGGACAAGGAATGGTAGGCCCGGATTCCAACAAATGGTTAGAGGCAATGAAATCCGAGATAGGATCCATGTATGAAAACAAATATGCACTTTGGAAGTATTACCTAAAGGGCGAAAGGCTATTCAGAATAAATGGAGCTTTAAGAAAAAGACGGACGCGGACGGTACTGTCACCGTCTATAAAACTCGACTTGTGGCAAAAGGTTTCTCACAAGTTCAAGGAGTTGACTACAATGAGACTTTCTCACCCATAGCGATGCTTAAGTCCGTCAAAATCATGTTAGCAATAGCTGCATTTTATTATTATGAAATTTGGCAGATGGATGTCAAAACAGCGTTCCTTAACGTGTTCCTTAAGGAAGAGTTGTATATGATGCAACTGGAAGGTTTTGTCGATCCAAAGAATGTTGACAAAGTATGCAAACTCCAGCGATCCATTTATGGACTGGTGCAAGCATCTCGGAGTTGGAATCAGCGCTTTGATGAGGTGATCAAGGCGTTTGGGTTTATACAATTTATGGAGAAGCTTGTATTTACAAGAAAGTGAGTGGGAGCTCTATATCGTTTCTAATATTATATGTGGATGACATATTGCTAATTGGAAACAATATATAATTTTTGGGAAGCGTAAAGGATTATATAAATAAGAGTTTTTCAATGAAGGACCTAGCAGAAGTTGCTTACATATTAGGCATCAAGATCTATAGAGATAGATCGAGACGCTTAATAGGACTTTCACACATCATATACCTTGACAAAGTTTCGAAGAAGTTCAAAATGGAACAGTCCAAGAAAGGGTTCTTGCGTGTATTGCAAGGTGTGAAGTTGAGTAAGACTCAATGCCTAGTGACTGTAGAAGATAGAGAAAAGATGAGTGTTGTCTCCTATGCTTTAGCCATATGTTCTACCATGTATGCAATGTTACGCACAAGACCTGATGTCAGCCTTGCCATAAGTATGGCGGGAAGGTCTTAAAGTGATCTAGGAATGGAGCACTAGACAACGGTGAAGAATATCCTGAAGTACCTGAAAAGGACTAAGGAAATGTTTCTTTTTTATGAGGTGATCAAGAGCTCGTCATAAAGGGTTACGTCGATGCAAGCTTGGACACTCATCCGGATGACTCCAAGTCTCAAACCTGATATATATTTATTCCCAATGGGGGAGAGGTAAAGTGGTGCAGTTCCAGGCAAAGTGTGGTGGCTGATTCTACATGTGAAGCAGAGTAAATAGCTTCCTCAGAGGCGGCTAAAGAAGGTGTCTGGATGAAGGAGTTCATGATAGATCTTGGAGTTGTGCCGAGTGCACTGGATCCAATGACTCTGTTTTGTGACAACACTAGTGCCATTTCTTTCGCCAAGGAACCAAGGTTTCACAAGAGGACCAGACACATAAATCGACACTTCAATTCCATCCGCGATTACATCAAGGAGGAGGACATAAATATTTGCAATGTGCACACGAATCTGAATGTTGCAGACCCGTTGACTAAACTTCTTCCATGAGTGAAACATGATCAACACCACAATTGTATGGGTGTTAGATTCATTACAATGTAAATCACATAGTGGTGTGAGCTAGATTGTTGACTTTAGTGCAAGTGGGAGGCTATTGGAAATATGCCCTAGAGGCAATAAAAACTGGTTATTATTATATTTCCTTATTCACGATAATGTTTATTATCCGTGCTAGAATTATATTGATTGGAAACAAAAATACATGTGTGGATGCATAGACAACACACTGTTCATAGTGAGCCTCTAATGGACTAGCTCGTTAATCAAAGATGGTCAAGGTTTCCGGGCCATGGACATGAGTTGTCATTTGATAACGGGATCACATCATTAGGAGAATGATGTGATGGACGAGACCCAAACTATGAACGTAGCATGTGATCGTGTCAGTTTATTGATATTGTTTTCTGCATGTCAAGTATATGTTCCTATGACCATGAGATCATGCAACTCACTGACACCGGAGGAGTACCTTGTGTGTATCAAACATCGTAGCGTAACTGGGTGACTATAAAGGTGCTCTACATGTATCTTCGAGGGTGTGTGTTGAGTTTACATAGATCAAGATTGGGATTTGTTACTCCATGTGACGGAGAGGTATCTCATGGCCCACTTGGTAATACAACATCGCAATGACCTTGCAAACAATGTGACTAAATATTTAGCCACGGTATCTTGTATTACATAATGAATAAAGAGACTTGCCGGTAACGAGATCGAACTAGGTATAGAGATACGGACAATTGGATCTCACGCAAGTAACATACTGATGGACAAAGGGAACTGTATACGGGATTTAATGTATCCTTAACATCGAGGTTCGACCGATAAAGATATTTGTAGAATATGTAGGAACCAATATGGGCATCCAGGTCTCGCTATTGGTTATTGACCGGAGAATGTCTCGGTCATGTCTGCATAGTTCTCAAACCCGCAAGGTCTGCACACTTAAGGTTCAGTGACGATATGGTATTAATAAGTTATGTGTGATAGTAACCGAAAGTTGTTTGGAGTCCCGGATGAGATCCCGAACATCACGAGTAGCTCCAGAATGGTTCGGATGTAAATACTGATATATAGGAAGTTGGTATTTGAGGTACGGAAAAGTTCTGGAACATGCCGGTTTTGTGATGGGAGTGCCACAAGTGATCGAGGGGTACACCGGGAGGTTCCACCTGCCTTGGACGGCCCTATGGGCTGTGAGAGGGGGCGCACCAGCCCCTGGTTGGCTGGTCGCCCGTTCCACCAAGGCCAATGCGGTAGGAGGTGGGAGCTAAGCCCACAAAGGGGTCGACCACCCTTGCCTTGGGTGGCAAGGCAGCCTAGGGCCGTCGCACCACACCCGTTGGCCGCCGCCCCCAAAGGGGGAACCCTAGGCCGAGTAGGCCCCGTCCTCACCTCCTATATTTATGAGAGGGGAGGGAGGGCTGCAACACACACGCCACGACGCAGCCTCTCCCTCTCCCTCTAGATCATCTCCTCCTCTAGTTTTCTGTAGTGCTTAGAGAAGCCCTACGCGGACAACTGCCCCACCACCATCGTCAAGCTGTCATGTTGCCAGGGAACTCATCTACCACTCCACCCTCGCTTGCTCGATCGAGGAGGCGGAAATGGATTCAAGCTGCGGGTGTGCTGAACATGGAGGTGTCGTCTGTTCGGCGCTTGCTCAGAAGTTTGTGGGATGGATCGTGATTGGATCACGAAGACGTACCACCACATCAACCGTGTTCTTTAACGCTTCCGCTTAGCGATATACAAGGGTATGTAGATACAATATCTCCTCTTGTAGATGTGCATCTCCTATATTGATCTTGGTGAGCGTAGGAAATTTTTTGTTTCCCATGCAACGTTCCCCCAACAGCCTCTTCTCTTTCCGAGTGTTGATGATTGGCCGACTGGCAGGAAGATGCCCGAGTGACTCCATGTTTTGAGTGGATCCGGTGTATGCATCTGAATGCATCCGTAGTCCTCACACTTTAATGGCCGTGAGGGTCCCTAGAAGGGCCCTGTATGTTAGGTCGATGACCCTAAAACTAGTAGCTGATCCCATCATTACTTCTGCTGGCATGGAAGATTCAATCCATGGCGTGCAACCGAGAGGCTTAAGGAGGCGGTAGTGATGCCGGAGCGGTATTACCGCTCCCACCAGCGGTACTACCGCTAGGTGTTGCAAGTGGGGGTGAAACCATGGTAGTAGAGAAAATCAGGGTGGTACTACCACAAGGAGCGGTACTACCACTCATTACTGTCGTTCTACTACTACTCAAAGGAATGCGCTGAACAGAGAGCAAAATATAAGTGGTATTCAAGGTGAAATAAATACTGGTAGTACCGCTGGAGTGGTACTATAGCTCCGCTAAAGCGGTACTTCTGCTTAGTCAATGAACATACACACGGGATACTAGAGATGGGGCAATAGGTCGGGCCGTAGAACCACTAGAGCGGTACTACCAAGCGCTACTATCTCCCTATAGGAACCAAAGTATGTCTAGAGGACGTGATTAGACTACTTGACCAAATAAAAACTTAACCTTTTCCCAATTTTATCGGTTGACAAGATTTAGCGATTTTACCAAGTCTAGAATACACTACACAAGCAAGTCTAAGAGTATAGCATCATAAAGTAAATACATGCAAGTGTAGGTAGAGGGTAGGGATAGTAAGATCAAGCACAATGAAGACACAGTGATTTTTGGTGTTGTTCCGATAGGTGGTGCTATCGTACATCCATATTGATGGAGACTTCAACCCATGGAGGTGAAAGGCTACGCGAGTCTACAAAGGGCTCCACTGATGTCAGTTGTGTATCCCTGGCAATGGCGCCAGAAATACTTCTGCTACTGCAACAAAAGACCTTCCAACAGCGCCAGAAATAGGCACGTCGACGGGAGAATACTTGGCTTGATCTTTCTACTGCGGCTATGCCTTAAGGGACTTCCTAGGAAAGTATGCAAAGGATTTCCCCCGTGGCCTTGGAGCCTTGCGTTGGTGTTCCCTCGAAGCGGAAAGGGTGATGTAGCACAGCGCTGGTAAGTATTTCCCTCAGTTTGAGAACCAAGGTATCAATCCAATGGAGGAGTATCTCAAGATCCTGCACAAACACAAAAACTTGCTCCCAACGCTACGAAGGGGTTGTCAATCCCTTATAGATTGTTTGCCAAGTGAGAACTGAAAGCAACAAAGTAACAAAGCAAAGTAAAAGCGGAGGTGTAAACGATGGATGTGAATAGACCCGGGGGCCGTAGTGTTTACTAGTGGCTTCTCTCATGAAAGCAAGTAGACGGTGGGTGAACAAATTACTCTCGAGCAATTGATAGAACCGTGCAAAGTCGTGACGATATCTATGCAATGATTATTTCTATAGGCATCACGTCCAAAACAAGTAGACCGATACTGTCTGCATCTACTACTATTACTCCACACATCGACCGCTATCCAGCATGCATCTAGTGTATTAAGTCCATAAGAACATAGTAACACCTTAAGCAAGATGACATGATGTAGAGGGATAATCTCAAACCAATGATAAAAACCCCATCTTTTTACCCTTCATGGAAACTACTTGATGTGCGCCTTGTTGCCCCTACTGACACTGGGAAAGGTCACCACATGGCAGAACCCAAAACCAAGCACTTCTCCCATTGCAAGAATCATAGACTCGGAGAGACTTACAAGGATATCAATCATGCATATAAGAAATCAGCAAAGACTCAAATATGTATCATAGATAATATGATCACAAATCCACAATTCATCGGATCTCGACAAACACACCGCCAAAGAAGATTACATCACATAGGTCTCCATGAAGATCATGGAGAACTTTGTATTTAAGATCCAAGAGAGAGAAGAAGCCATCTAGCTACTAACTAAGGACCCGTAGGTCTGAAGTGAACTACTCACGAGTCATTGGAGGGGTGATGATGATGATGAAGAAGCCCTCCAACTCCAAAGTCCCCTCCGGCAGGGTGCCAGGAAGGGTCTCCAGATGAGATCTCGCGGAAACGGAAGCTTGCGGCGGCGAAAAAGTATTTTCGAGGCTCCCCCGATTTTTTGCGGAATATTTGGGAATTTATAGGCCAAAGGCCTAGGTCAGGGGGCGGCGAGGGAGGCCACAAGCCTGCCCACCAACGCCTCCCCCTGGTGGCGGAGTGGGGGCTTGTGGGCTCCCTGGAGCCCACCTGGCCTGGCCCAAAGGCCCCCTGATCTTCTTCCGTTCGGGAAAAAATCATTTCGGGGTTTTTCTTCCGTTTGGACTCCGTCCCAAAATCAGATATGAAAAGAGTCAAAAACACGGAAAAAACAAGAAGTGGCACTTGGCACTGAATTAATAAGTTAGTCCCAAAAAGATAGAAAAGGTACATAAAACAACCAAAGAAGACAAGATAACAGCGTGAAACCATCAAAAATTATAGATACGTTTGAGACGTATCAAGCATCCCCAAGCTTAACTCCTGCTCGTCCTCGAGTAGGGAAGTGATAAGAATGAAATTTTGATGCTTTCATGCTACCTAGCATAGGTGTCCTTTGTAATTCCTCTTATGTGACGTGAATGTTCAGATCCATTAGATTCAAAACAATAGTTTTCTATTGACGTGGATACAATAATAATTCAAGCAAACTAGCAAAGTAATCATGAACTTTCAAAATAACAAGGCCAAAAGAAAGTTATCCCTACAAATGCATATAGTCTGGCTATGCGCTATCATCATTGCACAATGAATTTAAATCATGCACAACCCCGGTATTGGCCAAGTAATTGTTTCACACCTTTACTTTCTCAAACCTTTTCAACTCTCACGCAATACATGAGCGTGAGCCATGGTTATAGCACTATAGATGGTGTGGAATGTAGTGGAGGTTGCAAGACAAAAAGGAGAAGATAGTCACATTAACTAGGCATATCAATGAGTTGTGGAGATGCTCATCAATAGATATCAATGTGAATGAGTAGGGATTGCCATACAATTGATGCACTAGAGCTATGAGTATGTGAAAGCTCTTAAAGAAAACTAGTGGGTGTGCATCCAACTTGCTTGCTCACGAAGACCTAAGGCAATTTTGAGGAAGCCTATCATAGGAATATACAAGCCAAGTTATATAACGGAAAATTCCCACTAGCTATATGGTGGTGACAAAACGAGACTCTCAATCATGAAGATCATGGTGCTTAATATGCACAAGTGTGGAAAAGTGGTAGCATTGTCCCTTCTCTCTTTTTCTCTCATTTTTTTTGGTGGGCTCTTTGGCCTCTTTTTTTTTGGTGGGCTCTTTGGCCTCTTCTATTTCCTCACATGGGACAATGCTCCATTAATGATGATCATCACACTTTCAACTCAAAACTTAGAGCAACTATGACTCTATATTGAATGCCTTCGGTAGTGTACCGTGGCAATGATCTAGCATGGCATAGACATCAATGGAAACATCATGCTAGCTATCTTACGATCGTGCAAAGGCAAAGTAGACGTGGTGGCACATGTCGTGGTGGTAGTTGCATGGCAATATATCTCGGAATGACTTTGAAAAAACCATAATAGGTAGGTATGGTGGTTGTTTTGAGGGAGGCTAATGGTGGGTTTTGTGCACCGGTGAAAGTTGCACGGCACTAAGAAGATAGTGATGGTGGCAGGTGAAAGTGCATATAAACCATGGACTCAACATTAGTCATGAATAACTCATATACTTGTTGCAAAAGTTTTATTAGTAATCGAATAAAAACATTCAACGGATACTCCTCAGGGAAGGGTTGGTAGTTATAAACCATCGCGCGATCCCGACCGCCACGCAAAGGATGACAATCAATATACTAATCATGCTCAGATTTCATCACATAGAGGTTCACCATACGTGCATGCTACGGGAATCACTAACTTCAACACAAGTATTTCTAGATCCACAACACCTTACTAGCATGACTTCAATATTACCATAACCACAACTCAAAACTAATTGAGATGAATCAAACTTCTCTAACTATTCAATGCACATGAAGGTGGGAGTTTTCGTATCCCTTTGGATAACTACCCCTTTTGAGACTACTTTCAAAGCATAGATCAACTACCAAGCCACGCACCGCTGTGCTCTAAAAGATATAAGTGAAGCACATAGAGCAAAATTATCTATCTAAAAAGATATAAATGAAGCACATGTGAGCTGAATTGTCTACCAAAGGATATAAGTGAAGCTCGACAAAATCAAGGTGAGTGCATGTCTCTCTCTCTAGGTGTGCAGCAAGGAAGATTGTGACACAACAAAAATAAAAGACTCATACGATACAAGACGTTCCAAGCAAAAACACATAACATGTGGTGAATAAAAATATAGCCCCAAGTTATGTTACCGATGGATTGAAGACGAGAGAGGGGATGCCTTCCCGGGGCATCCCCAAGCTTAGGCTTTTATGGCATCCTTGAATCTCTTGGGGTGCGTTGGGCATCCCCAAGCTGGAGCTCTTGCCACTCTTTATCTCTTTGTCCATAAGAACTTCACCCAAAACTTGAAAACTTCACAACACGAAACTTAAACAGAAACTCATGATACCATTAGTACAAGAAAGCAAACCACCACTTCCTTAGGTACTGTAGAAAACTTAAATTCTACTTGTGCTGATTTTGGGATACTGTACTTTCAATCTTCCATGGCTAATACCCCCCGATACTATCCATAGTTTCATCAAAATAAGCAACCAACACAACAAAAACAGAACCTGTTAACAGCAAACCAGTCGGTAGCAATCTGTATATTTCGTATACCTGTGGTACTTCAAAACTTCTGAAAAATTATGACAGTCTGAATAATTTGCGTAGCAATCAGCTGAAAAAAGAATCAACTCAAAATCCCTTACGAAAAAAAATGAAAATTATTTTCGTGAGCAAAAAGTTTCTGTCTTTTCCAGCATGACCAAACGATCATCCCCAAGACTAATCATAACGGTTTTGATTGGCACAAACACAAAAAGAAACACAAAAACACAATCATAACAGTATTACGAAAGTGTGGAAAACACAAAACAGAAAGAAAAATGATAGATTCGTTGGGTTGCCTCCCAACAAGCGCTTTTGTTTAACGCCCTTAGCTAGGCATTCTATGATGCTCTCACAAAAGACAAGAATTGAAGCACAACGAGAGCATCCTAAAGCATGTGAAAATAACATATAAGTCTAACATACTTCCTATGCATAAGCATTTTATCAGAAAACAAATTGTCAAGACAACAAATAGTTGCCATATGCAAGGAAGAAGAAAGAGACAATAGCAATCTCCACATAATGAGAGGTAATTGGGTAACATGAAAGTTTCTACCACAATATTTTCGTCTCTCATAGCAATTACATGTGGGATCATATTCAAATTCAACAATATAGCTATCCCATAGGATATTATTTTCACAATCCACATGCATGCAAAGTTGACGCTCTTCAAAATAGTGGGATTATCATCAACTAAAGTCATGACTTCTCCAATCCCACTTGCAATATTTTTGCAAATATCATATTCATCATGAGGTTTGAACAAATTTTCAAGATCATAAGAAAGATCATCACCACAATCATGATTATTGCAACAAGTAGTGGTCATAGCAAGACTAGCATCCCCAAGCTTAGGGTTTTGCATGTTCTTAGCATGAATGTCACTAATAGGATTTATAGTGAAATCATTGCAATCATGCTTTTCATCCAAGGAGCCCTCGTGAATCACTTCATGAATTTCTTCATCACGATTTTCAGATTCACGCATCTCAAGCAAAACTCCATAAAAATAATCAAGTACCCTCAACTCACTAGCAATTCGTTCCACAATAGTGGGTCTCTTAAAGAGATTAGCAAGTGGGTGAGGATCCATATCAATGGATTTTTAGCAAGCAAAGATGCAAGCTAAAAGAAGGCACATGGTAACACAAGCAAACAGAAAGCGAGCGGAAGAACGGAGAACGGAAAAAGGCAAATGAAAACGGCAAATGTGAAGTGGGGGAGAGGAAAACGAGAGGCAACTGACAACAAAAGTAAATGCAAGAGAAGAGTTTGTGAGACCTACTTGGATAGATCTTGGTTTATCGTCCCGAGCAACGGCGCCAGAAATACTTCTGATGTCAGCTGTGTATCCCTGGCAATGGCGCCAGAAATACTTCTGCTACTGCAACAAAAGACCTTCCAACGGCGCCATAAATAGGCACGTCGATGGGAGAATACTTGGCTTGATCTTTCTGCTGCGGCTACGCCTTAAGGGACTTCCTAGGCAAGTATGCAAAGGATTTCCCCCGTGGCCTTGGAGCCTTGCGTTGGTGTTCCCTCGAAGCGGAAAGGGTGATGTAGCACAGCGGTGGTAAGTATTTCCCTCAGTTTGAGAACCAAGGTATTGTTGGGGAACGTCGCAAGGGAAACAAAAAATTTCCTACACGCACGAAGACCTATCATGGTGATGTCCATCTACGAGAGGGGATGAGTGATCTACGTACCCTTGTAGATCCTACAGCAGAAGCGTTAGAGAACGCGGTTGATGTAGTGGAACGTCCTCACGTCCCTCGATCCGCCCCGCGAACAATCCCGCGATCAGACCCACGATCTAGTACCGAACGGACGGCACCTCCGCGTTCAGCACACGTACAGCTCGACGATGATCTCGGCCTTCTTGATCCAGCAAGAGAGACGGAGAGGTAGAAGAGTTCTCCGGCAGCGTGACGGCGCTCCAGAGGTTGGTGATGATCTTGTCTCAGCAGGGCTCCGCCCGAGCTCCGCAGAAACGCGATCTAGAGGAAAAACTATGGAGGTATGTGGTCGGGCAGCCGTGAGAAAGTCGTCTCAAATCTGCCCTAAAAGCCCCATATATATAGGAGGAGGGAGGGGGACCTTGCCTTGGGGTCCAAGGGACTCCCAAGGGGTCGGCCGAGCCAAGGGGGGGAGGACTCCCCCCCCAAACCGAGTTGGACTTGGTTTGGTGGGAGGAGTCCCCCTCCCTTCCCACTTCTTCCCTCTTTTTTTTTTCTTTTCCTTTGATTTCCTTCTCTTGGCGCATAGGCCCCCTTGGGGCTGTCCCACCAGCCCACTAAGGGCTGGTGTGTCTCGCCAAAGCCTATGGGCTTCCCCGGGGTGGGTTGACCCCCCCCCCCCCCCCGGTGAACTCCCGGAACCCATTCGTCATTCCCGGTACATTCCCGGTAACTCCGAAAACCTTCCGGTAATCAAATGAGGTCATCACATATATCAATCTTCGTTTCTGGACCATTCCGGAAACCCTCGTGACGTCCGTGATCTCATCCGGGACTCCGAACAACATTCGGTAACCAACCATATAACTCAAATACGCATAAAACAACGTCGAACCTTAAGTGTGCAGACCCTGCGGGTTCGAGAACTATGTAGACATGACCCGAGAGACTCCTCAGTCAATATCCAATAGCGGGACCTGGATGCCCATATTGGATCCTACATATTCTACGAAGATCTTATCGTTTGAACCTCAGTGCCAAGGATTCGTATAATCCCGTATGTCATTCCCTTTGTCCTTCGGTATGTTACTTGCCCGAGATTCGATCGTCAGTATCCGCATACCTATTTCAATCTCGTTTACCGGCAAGTCTCTTTACTCGTTCCGTAATACAAGATCCCGCAACTTACACTAAGTTACATTGCTTGCAAGGCTTGTGTGTGATGTTGTATTACCGAGTGGGCCCCGAGATACCTCTCCGTCACACGGAGTGACAAATCCCAGTCTTGATCCATACTAACTCAACTAACACCTTCGGAGATACCTGTAGAGCATCTTTATAGTCACCCAGTTACGTTGCGACGTTTGATACACACAAAGCATTCCTCCGGTGTCAGTGAGTTATATGATCTCATGGTCATAGGAATAAATACTTGACACGCAGAAAACAGTAGCAAGAAAATGACACGATCAACATGCTACGTCTATTAGTTTGGGTCTAGTCCATCACGTGATTCTCCCAATGACGTGATCCATTTATCAAGCAACAACACCTTGTTCATAATCAGAAGACACTGACTATCATCGATCAACTGGCTAGCCAACTAGAGGCATGCTAGGGACGGTGTTTTGTCTATGTATCCACACATGTAAATGAGTCTTCATTCAATACAATTATAGCATGGATAATAAACTATTATCTTGATACAGGAATTATAATAATAACTATATATTTATTATTGCCTCTAGGGCATAATTCCAACAGGTATCAATCCGATGGAGGAGTATCTCAAGATCCTGCACAAACACAAAAACTTGCTCCCAACGCTATGAAGGGGTTGTCAATCCCTTATAGATTGTTTGCCAATTGAGAACTAAAAGCAACAAAGTAACAAAGCAAAGTAAAAGCGGAGGTGTAAACGATGGATGTGAATAGACCCGGGGGCCGTAGTGTTTACACTTCTCTCATGAAAGCAAGTAGACGGTGGGTGAACAAATTACTGTCGAGCAATTGATAGAACCGCGCAAAGTCGTGACGATATCTATGCAATGATTATTTCTATAGGCATCACGTCCAAAACAAGTAGACCGATATTGTCTGCATCTACTACTATTACTCCATACGTCGACCGCTATCCAGCATGCATCTAGTGTATTAAGTCCATAAGAACAGAGTAACGCCTTAAGCAAGATGACATGATGTAGAGGGATAATCTCAAACAAATGATAAAAACCCCATCTTTTTACCCTTCATGGAAACTACTTGATGTGCGCCTTGTTGCCCCTACTGACACTGGGAAAGGTCACCACATGGCAGAACCCAAAACCAAGCACTTCTCCGATTGCAAGAATCATAGACTCGGAGAGACTTACAAGGATATCAATCATGCATATAAGAAATCAGCAAAGACTCAAATATATATCATAGATAATCTGATCACAAATCCACAATTCATCGGATCTCGACAAACACATCGCCAAAGAAGATTACATCGTATAGATCTCCATGAAGATCATGGAGAACTTTGTATTAGAGACCCAAGAGAGAGAAGAAGCCATCTAGCTACTAACTACGGACCCGTAGGTCTGAAGTGAAATACTCACGAGTCATTGGAGGGGCAATGATGATGATGAAGAAGCCCTCCAACTCCAAAGTCCCCTCCGGCAGGGTGCCGAGAAGGGTCTCCATATAAGATCTCGTGGAAACGGAAGCTTGCGGTGGTGAAAAAGTATTTTCGAGGCTCCCCCAATTTTTTGCGGAATATTTGGGAATTTATAGGCCAAAGACCTAGGTCAAGGGGCGGCCAGGGAGGCCACAATCCTTCCCACCGCCGCCTCCCCCTGGTGGCGGAGTGGGGGCTTGTGGGCTCCCTGGAGCCCACCTGGCCTGGCCCAAAGGCCCCTGATCTTCTTCCGTTCGGAAAAAAAAATCATTTCGGGGTTTTTCTTTCGTTTGGACTCTGTTCCAAAATCAGATCTGAAAAGAGTCAAAAACACGGAAAAAACAGGAACTGGCACTTGGCACTGAATTAATAAGTTAGTCCCAAAAAAGATATAGAAGGTACATAAAACAACCAAAGAAGACAACATAACAACGTGAAACCATCAAAAATTATAGATACGTTTGAGACGTATCATCCACCCACGAAGGGGCCAAGGAGAAGCAACCTTGCCTATTCCACCATGCTTACATCCACGAAGGACTAGCCTCACTCGAGGTAGAACTTCACAAAGTAGGGAATTTCCTTGCCCTTATAAACTTCTTGGTTTAACTCCACACGATTTGGAGGCTCCCAAGAGACACCTAACCAATCTAGGAGACAACACTCTCCAAAGGTAATAGATGTGGTATGGATGATGCTCCTTGCTCTAGTACTTCAAAAGATAGTCTCCTCAACACTCAATCACTCTCCCACGAAAGTCTGCTTGGTAGAAGAGATTGATCAGGTGGAAAGCAACTTAGGGAGGCTAGAAATCTATATTCATATGGTTGGAGTGGAAGATCTTGATCACAACACATGAGTAGGTGGTTCTCTCTCACAAAATGAATGTTGGAAGTGTTTCCTTGTTGTGAGTGCTCCCTATATGAATGAGACGGGGGTGGAGGGGTATATATAGACATCTCCAAAAAACCAACTGTTACAACATTATTACCCAACTCGATGAAAACAAAGTAAAAACTCGGTTGCACCGGCTAGGGCAAAATGTCCTAACTTTTGGTTTTTTGGTGAGATCAATACAAAGCACTCGGTGAGACAGATTCAGTTGACCTAAACATTTCGAGGGACTCGGTGGCACCAATATGAAAAACTTGGAAATACTAATTTTTTTGTCAAATGGATAAGAGCAAGGTGGTCACTGCTTTTCAACAGTACCGAAGCGAATCTGGGTTGCACCAATTTGCTAGGGTTTGGCTTTGGGTTCTGCCTAAGGAGAACTCGGTGTGACCAATGTGGAAACGTTTGTGGCACCAAATTTGAACTTTAGGATTTTGGATATAATACTTTGTGGGAAAATGTTGAGGCTTTTGGTGGCTAATCTCTCTAAGCACTCTGAGCATCCATATCATCATAGATACCTTGTCCCCTTTTAATAGTATTGGCTTTCCTATGGACTTAAATGTGATTTCTCACATAAAGATAAAATGTAGAGTCATGAAGCTTTAGCCTATTTATTTTCCTTGCAGCTGAGGACTCTCCTCACAAACCTAGTGTAGGATCGAAAGTATGTCTAGAGGAGGGGGTGATTAGACTACTTCACAAGATAAAAACTTAGCCTTTTCCCAATTTTAGTTGTGGGCCAGTTTTACTAATTATGACTAGTAAAGTACACTCTACACATGCACATCTAAGATTATAGCAGCGGAAAGTAAGACACGCAAATGTAAAGTAGAGGGCAAGGTAGAGAGATCAAACGCAAAGGTTGACACAACGATTTTTGGCATGGTTCCGAAAGGTGGCGCTATCATACGTCCATGTTAGTAGAGACTTCAACCCACGGAGGATAACAACTACGAGACTCCACAGAGGGCTCCACTCACGGGGGGTCCACAAAGAAGCGGCCATGTCTATTCCACCATGGCTTCTGTCCATACAGGACTAGCCTCACTCACGGTAGATCTTAACGAATTAGGCGATCTCCTTGCCCTTACAAACATCTTGCTTCAACTCCACAACACGAAGTAGGAGGCTCCCAAGCGACACCTAACCAATCTAGGAGGCACCACCCTCCAAAAGGTAATAAATGTGGTAGAACGATGAACTCCTTGCTCTTGTGCTTCAAAAGATGGTCTCCTCAACACTCAATCATTCTCTCACTTATTTGGCATGAATAGGAGAGATTGATCTTGTGGAAAGAAACTTGGGGTGGCTAGAAATCAAGGTTCAAATGATTGGTATGAGATCTCTTGATCTCAACTCATGAGTAGGTGGTTCTCTCTCAGAAAAAATGGATCTGGCAAGTGTAAGTATGTTCTGAGTGCTTCCTCTATGAATGAGAGGTAGGTGGAGGGGTATATATAGGCATCCCCCAAAATCCAATCGTTACAATATTATTGCCCAACTTGGTGACACCGAAAAGAATCTCGTTGGTACGAAGTTGCTGTTGGGGAACGTCGCATGGGAAACAAAAATTTTCCTACGCGCACGAAGACCTATCATGGTGATGTCCATCTACGAGAGGGGATTTCCGATCTACGTACCCTTGTAGATCGCACAGCAGAAGCGTTAGTGAACGCGGTTGATGTAGTGGAACGTCCTCATGTCCCTCGATCCGCCCCGCGAACCGTTCCACAAACCGTCCCGCGATCCGTCCCACGATCCGCTCCGATCTAGTGCCGAACGGACGGCACCTCCGCGTTCAGCACACGTACAGCTCGACGATGATCTCGGCCTTCTTGATCCAGCAAGAGAGACGGAGAGGTAGATGAGTTCTCCGGCAGCATGACGGCGCTCCGGAGGTTGGTGGTGATCTAATCTCAGCAGGGCTCCGCCCGAGCTCCGCAGAAACGCTATCTAGACGTAAAACCGTGGAGATATGTGGTCGGGCTGCCGTGGCAAAGTTGTCTCAAATCAGCCCTAAAACCTCCGTATATATAGGGGGAAGAGGGGGAGCCTTGCCTTGGGGTCCAAGGACCCCCAAGGGGGTCGGCCGAGCCAAGGGGGGAGTCCTCCCCTTCCAAACCGAATCCAACTGGGTTTGGAAGGAGGAGTCCTTCCCCTTTTTCCCACCTCCTCTTTTTTTTTCTCTTTGATTTTCTTCCTATGGCGCATAGGGACTTCTTGGGCTGTCCCACCAGCCCACTAAGGGCTGGTGCGCTACCCACAAGGCCTATGGGCTTCCCCGGGGTGGGTTGCCCCCCCCCCCCCCCCCCGGTGAACACCCGGAACCCATTCGTCATTCCCGGTACATTCCCGGTAACTCCGAAAACCTTCCGGTAATCAAATGAGGTCATCCTATATATCAATCTTCATTTCCGGACCATTCCGGAAACCCTCGTGACGTCTGTGATCTCATCCGGGACTCCGAACAACATTCGGTAACCAACCATATAACTCAAATACGCATAAAACAACGTCGAACCTTAAGTGTGCAGACCCTGCGGGTTCAAGAACTATGTAGACATGACCCGAGTGACTCCTCGGTCAATATCCAATAGCGGGACCTCGATGCCCATATTGGATCCTACATATTCTATGAAGATCTTATCGTTTGAACCTCAGTGCCAAGGATTCATATAATCCCGTATGTCATTCCCTTTGTCCTTCGGTATGTTACTTGCCCGAGATTCGAGCATCAGTATCTGCATACCTATTTCAATCTCGTTTACCGGCAAATCTCTTTACTCGTTCCGTAATACAAGATCCCGCAACTTACACTAAGTCACATTGCTTGCAAGGCTTGTGTGTGATGTTGTATTACCGAGTGGGCCCCGAGATACCTCTCCGTCATACGGAGTGACAAATCCCAGTCTTGATCCATACTAACTCAACGAACACCTTCGGACATACCTGTAGAGCATCTTTATAGTCACCCAGTTATGTTGCGACGTTTGATACACACAAAGCATTCCTCCGGTGTCAGTGAGTTATATGATCTCATGGTCATAGGAACAAATACTTGACACGTAGAAAACAGTAGCAACAAAATGACACGATCAACATGCTACGTTTTATTAGTTTGGGTCTAGTCCATAACATGATTCTCCTAATGATGTGATCCCGTTATCAAGTGACAACACTTGCCTATGGTCAGGAAACCTTGACCATATTTGATCAACGAGCTAGTCAACTAGAGGCTAACTAGGGACAGTGTTTTGTCTATGTATCCACACATGCACTGTGTTTCCAATCAATACAATTAAAGCATGGATAATAAACGATTATCATGAACAAAGAAATATAATAATAACTAATTTATTATTGCCTCTAGGGCATATTTCCAACAGTTGCACTAAATGTGGCAACTTTTGAATTTTGTGTGAGATTTATATATGAATCTCGGTGGTATCGATACGATGACCTAGACCGGTTTAAAATCTTCATGAGACTGATTTCAAACTCATAAATTATGATTCTTGAAATCTTCTCAAAAGAAAGTTGGTCACTCAATCTCGGTGGTACCGATGTGAAAGTTGGTGGTACCAAGTTGGTATGGTTTGGCATAGGATCTGTCAAGTGTAAGATCAGTATGGCCGAGTGGAAATTTTTGGTGGCACCGATTTTGCTGGTTTGGCTTTGGAGAGAGATATTTTGAGGGAGAATGGGTGAGTATTCTTTGTGGCTACCTCTCAGCACTTGAGCAACCAATTCATCATAATACCTCACCCTCTTTTAATAGTATTGGTTTTCCTATGGATTCAAAGTGATTTCTCATAAATGTAAAATGTAGAGTATTCTTGCTTGAAGCTTGAGCCAATGATATGCCTTCCTTGCATCAAGGGGCATATCTTCACAATCCTATAGCCAAGGCATCTTTAAACTTTTCTCAAATATACTTGAATAAACTCATTAGTCCAATGATGCATATGTTGTGATTAATTATCAAAAACCACCTTAGGGAGCAATTATGCATTCAATCTCCCCCTTTTTGGTAATTGATGAAAACATATAGATCCAAGCTTCGACAAAAGATTAATCAGTGATTAGCATTGATGCTTTGAGAAGTATGTGAAAAGAAAGAGCTCCCCCTAAATTTGTGCATTATTTTGAATTTGCATTTGAATTCAAATGCACAATCGATTCGGATCATGGGTTACTCTTCCATGTCACATACATCTTGGTGGTGTGCACAAATGATATGAATGAATAGTAATGCACATAGCTCAAAGCAAGCAAGTGAATGATCATCATGTAGACAGCTCAAAGGTAATAACGTGGTAGCATCAAGCAATCAAAGCGTATGATAAAACACACCTCTAAATGGCTAAAGTCATCCAAAAGACCAAAAGTTTTAAAAACAAATGAGATCAAATAAAATGCAAAGCTCTCCCTCTCGAGGCCCTATTTGATCTATACACTCCTCCCCCTTTGGCAACAAGTTATAAAAAAGTTCAAAGATTTAGAACTAAGAGTTTCTCTGGGCGTGATCTCCTCCGGTAGCTAATGATGGAGTGGACAAGAGAGCATCGATGAAGGCTTCTACAGAAGCTACTGTAGCTAGAGGTGTACACACTGGAGGTGCAGGTGCAGGAGCTGAAGCTTGAGTTGATGAAGATGGCCTGGCTTCCGAAACTGGCACAGTTATTGACCAAGTGTGGGTCCTGAACTGAGTAGTAGTAGGAAAAGGTGACTCTTCATCATCATTGCTGGAGCGGGGAATCTTAACTGAATGAACTTCATGCTGGAGTTGTTGAATAGTGGTAGTCAACTCCATTACCTTAACATCCAGGTCATGGAATTTTGTCTCCACGATCCTCTTGAGGCTCTTATGGTTCAGCAAGATCTCAGAAACTGTATTCTCCATACCTTGGATGGTGCTGACCAAGTAGGACATCTGCTCATCTCTGGTTCTAAGCTGTGGGGCTGGAGCTGGAGCATTCCTAGCAGCCTCTGCCACTGCTGCCTCTCGAGCAGTAGCTGCGTTGGGATGGTTTCGTCCATCACAACTTCATTGTCTTCAAAATCAGGTTGAAGTGGCAAGTGGGGACGATCAAGTAGATATGCATGCTTGCCAATCCTCGCATTGATGAGCATCTGAATGTATGGAGCATATCCACAAGATCCATTTTGATCTGCAGCAGTCCTCTTGACAGTCTCAACTATCACGTCCATCACTCTGAACCGGGTGTGGGTGTATAGATAATGTAGCATGTTGATAGGATAACCTCTAATCATCTTATCATCTCCTGATTTGGGCATCATGGTGTATCTCATGATGGTTTTCTTAGTAGTTATTCATGCTTGCAAAAAGTAAACAGAGCCAAATTTGTGTGACGGCAGAAACTCATGGGGCACTGGCTTGTACATGTTGGCCATGGAGTTGTAATTCATCTTGAGTTGTGAGTACACATCCAATCCTCCTTCTTATGCTTTTGGAGCACCAATGATAGTGTCCCATTCGTCAACTGTGGCTTCATACCGGTGACCCTTAGTCATCCAAACAATTCTTCCATCGGAATAGAAATGAGCAGTGGAATAGAATTGCATGATCATCTCATCATTCCATGCAGTCATCTCTTTGCCTACAAAATCTCCAATATCAACCATCCTCAAATTTCATTGGCAATGATGTATTCCCAATCGACATATCTCATGTCGCTCACTGCTGGACTCTTGTCAAGCAGAATAGTCTCATAGAAATCATGTTGTTCTTTTTGTGTGAAAGCGGGGATCAACAACATTTCTCCTTCTCACAACATATGGATCAACAGAACTCCACTTCCTCAAACCTACATCCTTTCTCTTCTTCATGTCTTCAGCACCTGGATGAGCTTCATTGTGGGATGGCAAATGAGGTCTCAGCTTCGTAAGCACACGGGCATCTTCATCTTTCTCTGCAGTAAATTCTATGGTCGCAGAGCCTTCATTTTTCTCAACTACAGGAATATCCTTTGTAGTCCTCTTGGGAGCTACACACTTCTTAGCCTTAGGTGTTGAAGGCTATGGGGAAGACTTCTTAAGCATCGCATCAGTCATGAGCTTTTTCTTCTTAGGAGGAGGAACCTCAGGCGGAATTTCTTCCTCCTCATCATCAGGAGCTTCTACTGAATCTTCATACATTGAGATTGGCCTTCCAACAACATCGATAGTTCTCTTCATGTCTCTCTTCTGACCTGGCTTCCTTGCAAGCCTAGCTTCTCGAGCTCTAGTTTTAGAAGGTGTGGCATACTCCTTTCTCACAGTCTTCCTCACTCTGGTCTTCTCCTTCTACTTCTAGGAAGCAGATTCTTCACGGATGAAGTCAGTATCTTCTTCATCAGAATTGAGCTTTCTCCTAGACTTGGTAGATGCCTTGGGAAAGCCATGGGATCTAGGAGTACCTGGGTGAGAAGGTGTCCTCTCAGGGCTAGTGCCTGAGTCCATTTCACAATTGGGCTCACTGAAGTTATTCTGACTATCTTCTGAACCTGACATTCTGGCAAAAACAAGCAAACAAGCACACTCGCAGATAAGAACACAAGCACACAATCGGACCTTGTGAAAAGATATAGAAGAGGTGGAAAGGATAAGAATCACAAAATTGTAGAAGTTTTATCAAATTTGAACTCTTAAAAAGTTAGTTATAACATTGAGCAAAAGAGGATTTCAGTTCCACCAAGTCAGAAATTTCAGAGCCACTGAGACATATGTTCTCATAAACATAAACTTGGCACCATTTTCGGTTTCACCGAAAAGAAGAACTTAGTTCCACCGAGAACATTCTCATAACCCTAAAACCAAAATCGGTAAGACCAACTTTTGCAACTCGGTGACACCGAGATTCAATTTTGCAAACTGTTAAACCTAAACATTTCTTTGCTTGCTAATATAAGGGAATTTTATGCTGGGTAGAATTAGTGAAATAGTGGATAGATAATGGTAGGACCTATTTGCGCAAGAATCAGATTTAGAGCACAAAAGGAATCGGATATATACCCTAACTCGGCGAGGATTCACTAGGGTGGCAACGACAGTGAAGATTCCGTCGGCGGCAAGGACTCCGGTGGCGAGGGCGCACGAGAGGATCAAGAAGACGTCCAGGGGACTAGGGCTCAGCAGCGAGGCGGTGCACTCTTTGATGTTTGAAGTGATTTTCAATCATCGGGTTCCGTGAATATATATATGAGTATATTGACTTAGGAGCCAAGTACTTTGGTCATGACAAAGTCATCTATATATGAGTATATTGACTTAGGAGCCAAGTAAGAATACTTGATCATAGGTCATACTCATCGATTAAGCACAAGTGGGGATACCACTTTTACATAATGCTTTACTGTGTTAACATCATTTAGGAGATTCTTATACTCAAGTCTTAGAGTAAAGCTCCCCTAGATGTGACAACCCCCTATGATGGATATACTAACATTGGGTTTTGTCGTAGAAGACTTCAAGTAGGTGTAGTAGTGGTGGATGCTCATTGTTGATGAAGTCCATCTTGAGTTGGGAGCAATCCTTGTTGTTTCTTACTCTTCTCACCTACATGGGTTAGTCCCAAAGCAAAAGGAACAAATGCAAGGATATTCATGGAGTGAAATACATGGGAGGTGATGTCCAAAGATGCATTAATTACCTTGTCCCTTGCTCACCTTTGAGGGAATGTGTGACTCCTTGAACTAATGCATATGGTTGGAGTTCATTGCATATTATTATTGCCAAAATGAATAAGAGTGAATTTTATTGGTGGAGTCACCCCTCAAGAACTTTCTAGTTCTTCCTCTTGGGGACCCACATCACCTTGATGGGGATCCTTGGAGTTGTGGTAGCACTAGATAAGGTAGTGCTAGAAGTGTCCTTGGGAACCCACTCGACCTTGGCTTGGGGTTCCTCCTCAAATGAGTCAATCTCCTCTTGAATCTTTCCCTTGCCCTTGTGGTCTTGTGGTAGAAGGCCATCTTGAAAGCTTGTTTCCTTGGGCTAGTTAATTCATCCGATTAATCAATTAATGGGCCAGTTAATCGCTAGTCATTGGGTGGCCGATTCGAATAACACCTATTCATCGCGTTAACTTGTTGGGCCAATTAAATGGCTTGTCCGGACGATAAAATGGCATGTTAGACGGATTAATAGGTTTTCAGCCGATTAATCTTAGTTGGCCTACTAACTCGTGGGCCAAAAAGGCCCAATTTTTTGGCATGTAACCTCTCCCATCATCCTCTCGCTCCTCGATAGCTAGGATTTGATCAAAAAGTACCCGATTATGGTACATTGCATAGATGAGAGAATGAGAGTAGGGTATAATACATAAATAAACCAGAACATGTTCGCAGGTTCCTATTTAATCTGCCAATTAATGGACGACCGATTAATCCAGATAATAGGATGATTCACCGATTAATCTCTACTCCCAAGCTGACCGAGCAGCTACCAGTTACTGATTTCCTTAACAATGGGGAGGAGTAGGATCATACTTCGCCTCTTGAGGAACAAACTTGGGAATGGGATATGCACCTTCTTCCCACACATCTCCGTTGACATTGAAGTAGCCAACACCTTGCTTCTTCTGATGTCCTCCTTGATTGCGCACAATATCCTTCAATTGCTTACTTCTGGCAATACTCTTAAATAAACCTCTCTCTATAATCCCTTTAAATCAATTTCTTGCTCAAGTGTAACTTGGCTAAGAGAATCGTTAATGGAATCAAGAGAGCTACTAGGAACTACATCATGTGATCTACATTTAGCGTTGTTGTTACTAGATGAAGAAACTTTCTTGCCTTTCTTTGTAGTGTTCTTAGGTTTAACTTGTGGAACAAAAGTAGACAAGACTAATCATTTGGCTTGATAAGAGGAAATTCTTTCGAAGATCATCATTGATTGCTTCTAGGAACTCATGCTCTTGCTCTAAATTTAGCTTCTTGAAGCGTAGCTTCTCATGAGTTCTTCCAAGATCTCTATGATCTTCTAGAGTAGTTTCTGTTGGGGAATGTTGCATGGGACACAAAAAATTTCCTATGCACACGAAGACCTATCATGGTGATGTTCATCTATGAGAGGAAATTAGATCTACGTACCCTTGTAGATCGCACAGCGGGAAGCATTAAGAAACGCGGTTGATGTATGATACGTCTCAAACGTATCTATAATTTTTGATGGTTTCATGCTGTTATCTTGTCAACTTTGGATGTTTTATGTACCTTTTATATCTTTTTTGGGACTAACTTATTAATTCAGTGCCAAGTGCCAGTTCCTGTTTTTTCTGTGCTTTTGACTCTTTTCAGATCTGATTTTGGAATGGAGTCCAAACGAAATAAAATCCCTAAAATAAAATTTTCCAGAACGGAAGAAGATCACGGGACTTGAGGGTCAAGGCAGGAGAGCCACACGGGGCCCACAAGCCCTATAGCCGCCACTAGGGGGCAGCGGCTACCAGGCTTGTGGCCTCGCTGGCGCCCCCTGCCCTAGCTCTTTCGCCTATATATTCCCTAAAATCCACAAAAAAAATCAGGGCATCCACGAAAACACTTTTCCGGCGCCGCAAGCTTCCGTTTCCGCGAGATCTCATGTGGAGACCCTTCCCGGTGCCCTGCCGGAGGGGACTTTGGAGTTGGAGGGCTTCTACATCAACATCATAGCCTCTCCAATGACTCGTGAGTAGTTCACTTTACACCTATGGGTCCGTAGTTAGTAGCTAGATGGCTTCTTCTCTCTCTTGGATCTTCAATACAAAGTTCTCCATGATCTTCATGAAGATCTATCTGATGTAATCCTCTTTGGCGGTGTGTTTGTCGAGATCCGATGAATTGTGGATTTGTGATCAGATTATCTATGAATTATATTTGAGTCTTTGCTGATTTCTTATATGCATGATTTGATATCCTTGTAAGTCTCTCCGAGTCTTGGGTTTTGTTTGGCCAACTAGATCTATGATTCTTGCAATGGGAGAAGTGCTTGGTTTTGGGTTCATACCGTGTGGTGACCTTTCCCAGTGATAGAAGGGGCAGCAAGGCACACATCGTGTTGTTGCCACCAAGGGTAACAAGATGGGCTTTTATCGTAGATATGAGATTGTCCATCTACATCATGTCATCTTGCTTAAGGCGTTACTCTGTTCTTTTGGACTTATTACACTAGATGCATGCTGGATAGCGGTTGACGTGTGGAGTAATAGTAGTAGATGCAGAAAGTATCGGTCTACTTGTTTTGGACGTAATGCCTATAGATATAATCATTTCCTTAGATAACGTCATGACTTTGCGCGGTTCTATCAATTGCTCGACACTAATTCGTTCACCCACCGTCTACTTGCTTTCATGAGAGAAGCCACTAGTGAACACTACTACCCTCGGGTCTATTCACAACTATCGATTCCGCTTTCACTTTTACTTTTCTTTGTTTCTTTTTGCCTTGAGTTCTCACTTTGCAAACAATCTATAAGGGATTGACAACCCCTTCATAGCGTTCGGTGCAAGCTCTTTGTGTTTGTGCAGGTACTTGTGACAATCCTTCACTGGATCGATACCTTGGTTCTCAAAACTGAGGGAAATACTTACCGCCACTGTGCTACATCACCCTTTCCGCTTCGAGGGAACACCAACGCAAGGCTCCAAGGCCACGGGGGAATCCTTTGCCTATTTGCCAAGGAAGTCCCTAAAGGCGTAGCCGTAGCAGAAGGATTCCTGGTGCCGTGGAGTATCAAGACAAGAATAGTCTTCCGTCAACACGCTTGTTTCTCGCACCGTTGGAAGATCTTTTGTTGCAGTAGCAATGTAGTGGAACGTCTTCACGTCCCTCGAACCGTCACACGAACCATCCCGCGATCCGTCCCACGATCCGTTCCGATCTAGTGTCGAACGGACGGCACCTCCTCGTTTAGCACACGTACAGCTCGATGATGTTTTCAGCCTTCTTGATCCAGCAAGCAAGACGGAGAAGTAGATGAGTTCTCCGGCAGCGTGACGGCACGCCGGTGTCGGTGATGATCTATTCCTGCAGGGCTCCACCCGAGCTCCGCAGAAATCTAATCTAGAGGAAGAACTACGAGGTGTAGGTTTGAGTTGCACGTGGCAAAGTTGTCTCACATCAGCCCTAAACCTCTAGTATATATAGGAGGAGCCAAGGGGTGGGGCAAAGCCCAAGGGCGCCGGCCAAGGAGGCCTCCTTGGGTCGGCCGACATGGGGAAGGGAGGAGTCCTTCTCCAATCCCACTTGGATTAGGACTCCATCCTTATTTTCCCACCTCTTTTGGATTTTCCACTTTTTCCTCATGGGATTTCTTTGGCTGACTTTCTCAGCCCATTATACCTTATTGTACGTCCAATAAACCCACGTGGACCCCTTGGGGCGTGGCGGGCCCACCTAGTGGGGCCCCGGAACCCATTCGTCACTCCCGGTACACTGCCGGCAATGCCCGAAAACTTTCCAAAATCCAAACACCAACTTCCTATATATCAATCTTCGTTTCTGGACCATTCCGGAAACCCTCGTGATGTCTGTGATCTCATCGGGACTTCGAACAACCTTTGGTCACCAACACATATAACTATACTATACTAAAACACCATCGAACCTTAAGTGTGCATACCCTGCGGGTTCGAGAACTATGTAGACATGACCCGAGACACTTCTCGTTCAATATCCAATAGTGGGACCTGGATGCCCATATTGGATCCTAGATATTCTACAAAGATCTTATCGTTTGAACCTCAGTGCCAAGGAATCATGTAATCCCATATGTCATTCCCTTTGTCCTTCGGTATGTTACTTGCACGAGATTCGATCGTCGGTATCCGCATACCTATTTCAATCTCGTTACCGGTAAGTCTCTTTACTTGTTCTATAATACAATATCCCGTGACTTACACTTAATCACATTGATTACAAGGCTTGTGTGTGATGTTGTATTACTGAGTGGGCCCCGAGATACCTCTCCGTCACACGGAGTGACAAATCCCCGTCTTAATCCTAACTAACTCAACGGACACCTTCAGAGATACCTGCAAAGCACCTTTATAGTCACCCAGTTATGTTGTGACGTTTGATACACACAAGGTATTCCTCCGATGCTAGTGAGTTATATAATCTCATGGTCATAGGAATAAATACTTGACACGCAGAAAACAATAGCAATAAAATGACACGATCAATATGCTTCGTTCATAGTTTGGGTCTAGTCCATCACATGATTCTCCTAAAGATGTGATCCCGTTATCTAGTGACAACACTTGTCTATGGTCAGGAAACCTTGACCGTCTTTGATCAACGAGCTAGTCAACTAGAGGCTTACTAGGGACAGTGTTTTTTCTATGTATCCACACATGTATTTGTGTTTCCAATCAATACAATTATAGCATGGATAATAAATGATTATCATGAACAAAGAAATACAATAATAACTAATTTATCATTGCCTCTAGGGTATATTCCCAACAGTTTCATGAGATAACTTAAGAGTGTTTAATTCTTTGGTTAGTCGTTCAATCTCTTTCTTATCATCATCATTCGATTTCTCTTGACTAGCATGATTATTTTCGTGTTCATTTTCAATGTTATCACTAATCTTATCAAAGAGCAGGTCATCTTCCCCTAACAAGTCATCCTCATCACTATCAAATTCAATGCACTCGGGGTGTGATACCTTGAGGCCTTTTTCCATGTAGCAGATTCCAATCCCTTCGTTTGGTGAATCAAATAAGTCAAAGGAGTTGGAGGAAATGAGTCCAAGACCGGCAACACCTTCATCTTGACTATAGTCGGATTTGGAGTGATAGCTTCTCTCATAATGATGTTCTCTACTCCTTCTCTCTTTGTGAGGTGACTCATCTCTTGAGCTTTGTCTTCTAGGTGACTCTTCTCTTCGTTTGTTGGGAGCCGGGCACTCATTGGAGAAGTGTTCGGGTTTTCCATAGTTGTAGCAGTTTCGGTCACGACTCGACGAGCACTTCTCATCATATCTTGAGCTTGAGCTTCTTTCATTGCCTCTACTCTTGTAGAACTTGTTGAGTTTTCTAACTATGAGGTTGATCTATTCATTGGTAACAAGGTTGCCACTTGAAGTAGCGGGAGTATCACTTGGAGCTTTGTAAGCATCGCTTACCTTTTTGTGCAACTCATCTTTGTCCTTGAGAGACATTTCATAAGCAACAATCCTTCCAATGACTTTTGGATTGAGATCCTTGTAGTTTGGCATCATTTGGATTAATGTGCACAAGGTGTCGTATCTTCCATCCAAGGCTCTAAATATCTTATTGATGATGAATTTGTTGGTCATTCTTCACTTCCTAAGTGGGCAACCTCATTTTTTATGAGAGATAGCCTAGAATACATCTCGGCGCCTACTTCACTATCCTTCATCTTGAACTTGTCAAGCTGACTTTCAAGCACATCGAAATTAGATTCCCTCACAAAAACAGTACCTTCGTGCCTATCAATCAAACAATCCATTGTTGAATTCTTCGGGACACAAGCAGTTGAACAGGATATCACACACTTGAGCATTCTATTGCAACATCTTCACCTCATATGTTGTCGCATCATGATCCGGTTCTTTTCATTCTCTGAAGAAATCACCTCGCACACTGACACGAACAACAACCCAAATGGCAGGATTATGACCAAGAATATGCATTTTAATCTTATGCTTCCAACTAGCAAAATTAGTACCATCAAAATATGGACCTTTACAATATTAACTTCCCTCAATAGACGCCATACTCTCCTAGGTTGTGAAACCAATGCAATGGAGACAAAAGCTCTCATAACACTTGTAGGATCGAAAGTTTGTCTAGAGGGGGGGTGATTAGACTACTTGATAAGATAAAAACTTAACCTTTTCCCAATTTCAGTTGTGGACCAGATTTAGCAATTATGACTAGTCAAGTACACCCTACACATGCACATCTAAGAGTATAGCAGCGGAAATTAAGACATGCAAATGTAAAGTACAAGGTAAGGCAGAGAGATGAACCGCAAAGGTCCACACGTCGATTTTTGGCATGGTTCCCATAGGTGGCGATATCGTACATCCATGTTAGTGGAGACTTCAAGCCACGGAGGGTAACGGCTGCGAGAGTCCACGGAGGTCTCCACCCAGAAGGGGTCCACAAAGAAGCGGCCTTGTCTATTCCACCACGATTTACATCCACACAAGACTAGCGTCACTCACGATAGATCTTCACAAAGTAGGTGATCTCCTTGCCCTTACAAACATCTTGTTTCATTTCCACAACACGAAGTAGGAGGCTCCCAAGCGACACCTAACCAATCTAGGAGGCACCATGATACGTCTCCAACGTATCTCTAATTTTTTATGGTTTCATGCTATTATCTTGATAAACTTTGGATGTTTTGCATGCCTTTTATATATTTTTTGGGACTAACTTATTAACTCAGTACCAAGTGCGAGTTCCTGTTTTTTCCATGTTTTTTACCCCTTTTAGAGGAGATTTTGAAACGGAGTCCAAACGGAAGAAAATCCCCGAAAAGATTTTTTCTGGAACGGAAAAAGATCGGGGAGCTTGGGAGCCAAGGCAGGGGAGCCCCAGGGGCCCCACAAGCCCCCACCCCGCGGCCAGGGGGAGGGCGCGCCATCCAGGCTTGTGGGCCCCCTGAGCGTCCCCTGACCTAGAGGTTGTGCCTATAAATTCCCTAAAAATCCCAAAAAAATCAGGGGATCATCAAAAGTACTTTTCCGCCGCCGCAAGCTTCTGTCTCCGCAAGATCCCATCTGGGGCACGTTCTGGTGCCCTGTCAGAGGGGGGATTCGGACACGGAGGGCTTCTTCATCAACACCATGACCTCTCCGATGATGCGTGAGTAGTTCATGATGGCAATCTCTGGCAATGGCTAGACGAATGCTATCTCGATTGCACAACAATTATAAATTGCCTTGCAATGCCCCTCCAGCGCGTGGGATCGAGGCAGTTTTCGAGGGTAGAGTATTCAACCCAAATTTGTTGATTCGCTAATAGGAAGTAAGAGGATACTCTCAAGTATTAGCAGTTGAATGTGTCAGATTCAACCACACCTGAAAGATTAATATCTGCAAGCAAATTATCAATAACAAAGTAATATGATAGCAACGGTGTCAGAAACGATATGTTGACGGCAGACTATTCCTAACTGTCGTATCAATGGCGCCATAAGTTGCCCGTTGACGGAAATTGTCTTTTCCCATCAACGTCGAGCGAATCAGAATTGTAGCAAGTGGCAGCACTGTAACGAGTAGCAGCAGTGGCAAGGAACAGCAGTAGTGACAGCGGTAGCAAGTAGCAACAGTAGCAAGTAACAGCAGCAGCAACAGTAGTAACAGCAGCAGAGCAAAACAAGTAACAGTAGCAGCGGGACAAACTCGTAGGTGATGGGTCGGTGATTTGTTTGGATGATATTCATCGTGCAATAGTTATAACACGGAGAGATATGTGGCTAGCTCCCGTTCGTCAATGAGATGTAGGCATGCATTCCGTGTGTCGTTATACGTGCTTAGGGAAAAGAACTTGCATGACATCTATTGTCCATCCCTCCCGTGGCAGCGGGGTCCAAAAGGAAACTACGGGATATTAAGGTTCTCCTTTTAATAAAGAACCGGACCAACGCATTAGCACTTGGTGAACACATGAACTCCTCAAACTATGGTCATCACCGGGAGTGGTTCCGGTTATTGTCACTCCGGGGTTGCCGGGTCATAACACATAGTAGGTAACTACAACTTGCAAGATCGGATCTAAAACACACATATATTGGTGACAACATAATAATTTCAGATCTGAAATCATGGCACTCGAGCCCTATTGACAAGCATTAAGCATGGAAAACTAGTAGCAACATCAATCTCAGAACATTGTGGATACTAGGGATCAATCCCCGTCAAAACTAACTTGATTACATGATAGATCTCATCCTACTCATCACCGCCCAGCGAGCCTACGAATAGATTACTCACGAACGATGAAGAGCTTCATGGAATTGGAGAGGGAAGAAGGTTGATGATGACGATGGCGACGATTTCCCCTCTCCGGAGCCCAAAACGGACTCCAGATCTACCCTCGAGATGAAGAACGGGATGTGGCGGCGCCTCCGTATCGCAAACGCGACGAAATCTTCTCTCTTTATTTTTTCTGGGATGAAAGTGAATTTATAGAGCTGAGTTTGGGGGCGGCAGAGCCACGTGGGCCCCACAAGCTTGCTATCCGCCACCAGGGGGTGGCGGCTACAGGGCTTGTGGCCCACTGGCCCATCCCCTCCGGTGGATCTGTGCGCAGGTATTTTTCATATTTGCTAGAAATATTCTTCGTAAATTTTCAGGACGTTCTGATAACTTTCATTTCTGCACAGAAACAACACCAAGGCAATTCTGCTGAAAACAGCGTCAGTCCAGGTTAGTTCCATTCAAATCATGCAAATTAGAGTCCAAAACAAGGGCAAAAGAGTTTGGAGAAGTAGATACGATGGAGACGTATCAACTCCCCCAAGCTTAAAACCTTGCTTGTCCTCAAGCAACTCAGTTGACAAACTGAGAGAGGAAAACAAACTTTGACAAACTCTGTTTGATCTTGTTGTTGCAACTATGTCTAACTCATAACCAGAATGTCAGCAAGATCACAAGTTAACTACATAAGCAAGTGACTCAAAGGTCTCACGGTAAACTAATATCAATGGCATAATCAGCTAACGAGCAAATAATAATGAGTTTCAAATACCAATACTTTAATCAAAACAAGCATGAAGCAATATGAATAGGTGGTATCTTGCTAGCTCTTTGTGAGACCGCAAAACATAAATGCACAGCACTTTCAAAGATCAAGGGCTGACTAAACATTGTAATTCATAGCAACGAAGATCCAGTCATAGTCATACTCAATATCAATCAAAAGCAAAGCATAAAATGACATAGGTGCTCTCTAATTGGTGCTTATACAAGAAGAGGATGACTCAACAGGAAAATAAATAGACTGGCCCTTCGTAGAGGGAAGCATTGATTTGCACAGGTGCCACAGCTCAAGCTTTGAAAACAGAGATAATAATTTTGGGTGGCATGCTTTCATTGTTAATGCGATGACCAAGAGTTCTCCATATCTTCCATGCTATAGGAGGTCCCCAAATAGAAAAGTAAAGTTTTAACTTCCCCACCACCAATCAATCACACTCCACGGCTAACCGAATCCTCGGGTACCGTCCATACTAACATCAATCGGGGGGAGTCTTGTTTTACAGTTATGTTTTCGATTTAAGCATGGAACTGGGCATTCCAATTACCGGGCCCTTTCTCGTGAATGACAGTGAATAAACACATGTCGAGGATAACACTCCTAGCATGGAAGATACCAATAGCCCCCTGTCACCACATGAGCGGTTCGGGCATGCAAAACAGATTATTTCTTGAAGGTTTAGAGAGTAGCACATGCAAATTTACTTGGAACGGTAGGTAGATACCGCAAATAGGTAGGTATGGTGGACTCTCATGAAAAAAACTTTTGGGTTTATGGAAGTGGATGCACAAGCAGTATTCCGCTTAGTACAAGTGAAGCCTAGCAAAAGACTAGGAAGCGACCAACTAGAGAGCGACAACAGTCATCAAGATGCAATGAGTTTGACTAACATTGAATACAAGCATGAACAAGATATAAATCACCATGAACACGAACATCATAGAGGCTATGTTGATTTTGTTTTCAACTACATGCATGAACATGCGCCAAGTCAAGCCACTTGAATCATTCAAAGGAGAATACCATCCTATCATACTACATCGTAGTCATCTCAAAATCTATGTTGGCATTCAAGACAAACCATTATAAGCTCCTAGATAATTAAGCATGGCATCAGAAACTATGATCTCTAAGTTGTCATTGCAAACATGGTTCTCTCACAACAAAGCTGAATCAGGCATGAAAAGCTAGTCATATTTACAAAAACAAAATAGATAGAGTTCATACCAGCTTTTCCAGTCTCAGTCACTTCATCATATATCATCATTATTGCCTTTCACTTGCACGTTTGAACGATGTGAACAATAATAAGAGCGCTCGTGCATTGGACTAAGCTGAATCTACAGGCAAACACAAAGGAGAAGACAAAGTAATATGGCTCTTTGAAAGCTAAACGGGTATGCATGCAAGAACCACTAAACATTGGCAAAGTGTAAACACCGGCTAACAAAGTGAAAGCATAAGCATGAATGTAAGGTCGGTGAGAACACGTACTCCCCCAAGCTTAGGCTTTTGGCCTAGCTTGGTCTACTCCCAAGGTGGGAAATAACCAGCTCCGGGATACTCCAGAGCAGACTGTGGATGCCACTGCTGTGTGAGCTCCTCTGGCTCCCACTGATAAACTGGCGTCTCGTACTCGACTAGCGGCTCAGGCATGGGCACCTGTGGTTGGGCCAAGCCCCAATATGCGTAGATGTCCGAGGGCATAATAGTGTACCTGCCTGCATGAAGATCGAACAAAGAAGGAGCAGGCCAAGTAATAGTCTCTCGAGTACCCTGACTAAATACCAGGTTATAAATCATCCGTCTACTAGCATCTCTATCCAGAAAATCATGGTGAACCATGCTGTCATAATCCAGATATTTCTCACGGAGAAGCATTTCTCCTTCCTCTCCCAGCCTAATGGATATCTCAAAGTGTTTGGCAAGACGGGTACATAGATACCTCCATAGACGACACCCTTGGAACGGTTGGTGTTCAACCGCTGGGCTACTATAGCTCCTAGGCTATAAGTCTTATCGTTATAAAGGCCTTCGCGCAAAACCGCAAGGTCTGGAGAACTAAGTGATCCAGCCTCCCCACGACCAATCAAACATTTTCCCACAAATAATGAGAAGTACCGAAGCACAGGAAAATGTATGCTAGCAATTCTAGCGCGAGACACTCCTCTCTCCTCTCCAACAGCAATAGTACCAATGAAATCCTCCAAGTCCCGTGGACGAGGGTCACGGATATCCCCAACATAAGGTAATTTGCATACATTGCAAAAATCCTGTAGCATCATGCACTGGGGGACATCGTATATCATGAACTCAACCATGGGAGGATTCTTCCTCGGATAAAAGTTGAAGCTTTCAACGAAAATATTGGTGAGGAGGAGGTATTGCGAGCACTTATCTTCAACGAACGCAGTAAGACCTGCATTCTCCACCAAGTAATAAAAGTCTTCATAAAGCCCAGCGGCGCACAAAAATTCATCACTTCGCCACTCGCACGCTCGAACTTTTGTGACTCGAGGGACTACATACTTGGGGTGGTTCTTCTCATCCTCCTTGGGGTTACGGCTTGAAGAGCCTCTCAAGAACCTCCTCATCTTTTCATTTTTCTAGCTCTAAAAAAATCTGAAATTTTTAGAGACTTCGAAAGAAAAGTGAATAAAGATTAACCCAACTCGTAGCAACTACTCCTACTAGTGCCTAGAGACCGTGTCACGCGCTAAAACTACTTGGGACCAGATAAATCAACATTTATAGCTCAAGAACAGGGTCACCAAGGTAGCAAGAATACGCGAAGGATAAAGCACTAGAGCAAAAACTAATTGGACCAATGGAGGAGTCACTTACCAAGGAGTAATTTCCCCAAAACGGTTCGGAGAATGGTGCTTTGAGCAAGGAGATCGAAAATCATAGCCAAATGAGCAAGAACACGGGTTTGAGCTGCGAAACAATTTTTTCTGGAGGTGGAAGAAGAGGATGGGAGCTAGAATGAGTGGAGGGGGTCCTTGTGGGCCCCACAAGCTTGCTAGCCGCCACCAGGGGGGCGGCGGCTGCAGGGCTTGTGGCCCACTGGTCTAGCCCCCAGGCCAGCTCTCAGGACGAGTATTTTTCAAATATTCCAGAAAAAATCATACTAGATTTTCAAGACCACCGGAGAACTTTTATTTTTGGGGTATTTTTCTCCAGGACGCTAAAACAGAAAACAGGAAAAACTAAACTAAATCTATCATTTTTCTTCTAAGCAACAGACAATGAAATCTCAAAACAGAGGTATGTGACTCTTTGATTCATCCATTTCATGGTCATCGAAAGAAATCCGTCAATGGGGTTGATCAAGTCCTCATGACAAAACCTTCTCGAATAGCAAGAGAGAACGGAGAATTTTTGAATACCCACTAAGTCACCTCAATGGGGATATATATCTCCCCAACAAGCAAATCATACTTCATCTTGACACGAGGAATATGGCATTCAAAGCTCCCAATAAGAATCGATGAAGTCTTTTCGATAGCATTGATGCAATGTACTTGATATCGTTTCTTCGGAAAGTACATTGTGTGCTCATTACCATTGACATGGAAAGTGACATTGCCTTTGTTGCAACCTATAACAGCCCCTGCGGTGTTTAAAAAGGGTCTTCCGAGGATGACAGCCATGCCATCGTCCTCGGGAATATCCAAGATAACCAAGTCTGTTAAGATAGTGGTGTTAGCAACCACAACAGGCACATCCTCGCAAATGCCGATAGGGAAAGCAGTTGATTTGTCGGCCATTTGCAGAGAAATTTCAGTGGGTGTCAACTTATCCAATTCAAGTCTACGATAAAGAGAGAGCGGCATAACACTAACACCGGCTCCAAGGTCACATAAGGCAGTTCTTACGTAGTTTCCTTTAATGGAGCAAGGTATAGTGGGCACTCCGGGATCACCAAGTTTCTTAGGAGTTCCACCTTTGAAAGTGTAATTGGCAAGCATGGTGGAGATCTCAAGATCTGGTATCCTCCATTTATTAGTCACGATATCTTTCATGTACTTGGCATACGGAGACATTTTGAGCATATCAGTTAACCGCATCTGCAGAAAGATGGGTCTTATCATCTCAACGAAGAGCTCAAAATCCTCATCATCCTTTTTCTTGGATGCTTAGAAGGAAAGGGCATAGATCTCTGAACCCATGGCTCCCTTTCTTTACCATGCTTCCTAGAAGTGAAATCATTCTTATTGTATCTCTTAGGTTCTGGGTTATCAGGATTAACTGTAGGTTCAATCTCCACATCCTCATCATTGCTAGGTTGAGCATTATTATGAACATCACTGTCCATATTGTCACCAGGTTCATGTTCATCACCAGATTGTGTTTCTGCATCAGACGCGGAAATATCATTAGGCTCTTCGGGTGTGACAGTATCTGGTGAACTGGCATGTAGGTTTCTATCATCCTTCTTCTTCTCCTTAGGATGACTGGGTGTATCAGCATTGATTCCTTGAGAATCTTGATCAATTCTGTTAGGATGACCTTCAGGATACAAAGGTTCCTGAGTCATTTTGCCTCCTCTAGTAATGACTCTGACAGAGTTGTCATTTAATTCATTGAGCAAGTCATTCTGAGCTTTAAGTACTTGTTCTACCTGAGTAGTACTCATAGAGGCATGATTACTCAGAAGCTTCAGATCATTGACATTTCTGTCTACACAAGCAATTAAATGGCTAAGCATACGAGTACTTTGTTCCAAATGTCTGCTAACATAATCATTGAAACTTTGTTGTTTGGTAACAAAGTTATCAAATTCGTCAAAGCATAGGCTAGCAGGTTTGTCAAAAGGAATATCACTCTCATCAAACCTACGCCGAGAATTGACTTCTACTACTTGTATCGGGTTATCGAGACCATGGATCTCTTCGATAGGTGGTAGATTTTTGACATCTTCATATCTAATGCCTTTATCTTGCATAGATTTCTTGGCTTCTTGCATATCTTCGGGACTGAGGAATAGAATACCTCTTTTCTTAGGAGTTGGCTTAGGAGGTGGTTCGGGAATAGTCCAAGCATTATCGTTCATCAAGATGTTATTCAGAAGGATCTCAGCTTGTTCGATAGTTCGTTCCCTAAAAACACAACCGGCACAACTATCTAGGTGGTCTCTAGAGGCATGGGTAAGTCCGTTATAGAAGATATCAAGTATCTCGTTCTTCTTAAGAGGGTGATCAAGCAAAGCATTCAGTAGGTGGACGAGCCTCCCCAAGCTTGTGGGACACTCTCTTCTTGGAGTTGAGCAAAGTTGTATATTTCCTGCAAGGCAGCTTGCTTCTTATGGGCAGGGAAATATTTTTCACAGAAGTAATAGACCATATCCTGGGGATTACTCACACATCCAGGAGCAAGAGAGGTGAACCAGGCTTTAGCGTCATACTTTAAAGAGAAAGGAAACAGCTTAAGGATGTAATAGTGGCGGATCTTCTCCTCACTAGTGAAAAGGGTGGCTATATCGTGTAGTTTGGTAAGATGGGCTACGACCGTCTCAGACTCATAACCGTGGAAAGGATCAGATTCAACTAGAGATATTATCTCAGGATCGACAGAGAATTCATAATCCTTATCGGTGCTAAAGATAGGTGAAGTGGCAAACTTCGGGTCGTATTTCATCCTAACTTTCAGAGATTTTTCCTTCCACTTGAGAAGTAATTTCTCAGCGTCATAGGAATCCTTACACGCAAGAAAATCCTCAGCTGTCTCTCCCTCCATAACGTAACCCTCAGGTATATCAGGCAATTCATATCTAGGAGAGCTAGATCTAGCAGGAGCAAAAGTAGGTTCTATCTCAATAGTATCGGCAGTTTCAGAAGCATCACGAGCATTGGCAGTAACTCTAGCAATATGAGCATCAAGGAACACCCCTAGTGGAACATCAGGCAAAGTAGTGTCTCTAGCAGTATCAAGCATAACATCATCAGGCAAGGTAGTATCAGGCATAGCATCTCTAGCAGTATCAGGCAAATCAGTATCAGGCATAGCATCTCTAGTAGTATCAGGCAAAGCAGTATCACGCATAGCATCTCTAGCAGTATCAGGCATAGTAGCATCATAAGCATCATCTAGCATAGGCGACATATCAAGATTTCTAGCAGGAGGTGATGTCACAAACTTACCCAAAATTGAAGGTGAATCAAGTGCAGAGCTAGATGGCAGTTCCTTACCTCCCCTCGTAGTTGAGGGCAAGACTTTGGTTTTTGGATCTTTCAGATTCTTCATAGTGATCAGCAGATATAAATCCCAAGTGACTCAGAGAATATAGCAATCGCCTCCTCGGCAACAGCGCCAGAAAAATGCTGATGGCAATCTCTAGCAATGGCTAGACGAATGTTATCTCGATTGCTCAACAATTATAAATTGTCTTGCAATGACCCACCAGCGCGTGGGATCGAGGCATTTTCGAGGGTAGAGTATTCAACCCAAATTTGTTGATTCGCCAATAGGAAGCGAGAGGATACTTTCAAGTATTAGCAGCTGAATGTGTCAGATTCAACCACACCTGAAAGATTAATATCTGCAAGCAAAGTATCAACAACAAAGTAGTATCATAGCAATGGTGTCAGAAACGATCTGTTGACGACAGACTATTCCTAACTGTCGTATCAATGGCGCCAGAAGTTGCCCGTTGACGGAAATTGTCTTTTCCCGTCAACGCCGAGCGAGTCAGAATTGTAGCAAGTAGCAGCAGTGTAACGAGTAGCAGCAGTGGCAAGGAACAGCAGTAGTGACAGCAGTAGCAAGTAGCAACAGTAGCTAGTAACAGCAGAGCAAGTAACAGCAGCAGCAACAGTAGTAACAGCAGCAGAGCAAAACAAGTAACAGCAGCAGTGGGACAAACTCGTAGGAAATGGGTCAGTGATTTGTTTGGATGATATTCATCATGCAACAGTTATGACACGGAGAGATATGTGGCTAGCTTCCGTTCGTAAATGTGATGTAGGCATGCATTCCGTGTGTCGTCATACGTGCTTAGGGAAAAGAACTTGCATGACATCTATTGTCCATCCCTCCCGTGGAAGTGGGGTCCAAAAGGAAACTACGGGATATTAAGGTTCTCCTTTTAATAAAGAACCGGACCAACGCACTAGCACTTGGTGAACACATGAACTCCTCAAACTATGGTCATCACCGGGTGTGGTTCCGGTTATTGTCACTCCGGGGTTGTCGGGTCATAACACATAGTAGGTAACTACAACTTGCAAGATCGGATCTAAAACACACATATATTGGTGACAACATAATAATTTCAGATCTGAAATCATGGCACTCGGGCCCTAGTGACAAGCATTAAGCATGGCAAAGTAGTAGCAACATCAATCTCAGAACATAGTGGATACTAGGGATCAATCCCCGTCAAAACTAACTCGATTACATGATAGATCTCATCCTACTCATCACCGCCCAGCGAGCCTACGAATAGATTACTCACGAACGATGAAGAGCTTCATGGAATTGGAGAGGGAAGAAGGTCGATGATGACGATCGCGACGATTTCCCCTCTCCAGAGCCCAAAACGGATTCCAGATCTGCCCTCCACATGAAGAACGGGATGTGGCGGCGCCTCCGTATTGCAAACGCGATGAAATATTCTCTCTTTATTTTTTCTGGGACGAAAGTGAATTTATAGAGCTGAGTTTGGGGGCGGCAGAGCCACGTGGGCCCCACAAGCTTGCTAGCCGCCACCAGGGGTGGTGGCGGCTACAGGGATTGTGGCCCACTGGCCCATCCCCTCCAGTGGATCTTTGCGCAGGTATTTTTCATATTTTACAGAAATATTCTCCGTAAATTTTCACGACGTTCTGAGAACTTTCATTTCTGCACAAAAACAACACCAAGGCAATTATGCTAAAAACAGCGTCAGTCCAGGTTAGTTCCATTCAAATCATGCAAATTAGAGTCCAAAACAAGGGCAAAAGAGTTTGTAAAAGTACATACAATGGAGACGTATCAGTTCACCATAGACCTATGGGTCCATGGCTAGTAACTAGATGACTTCTTCTCTCTCTTGGATCTTCAATACAAAGTTATCCATGATCTTCATGGAGATCTATCCGGTAATCTTCTTTTGCGGTGTGTTTGTCGAGATCCGATGAATTGTGGATTTATGATCAGATTATCTATGAATCTTATTTGAGTTTCTTCTGATCTCTCTTATGCATGATTTCATATCCTTGTAATTCTCTTCGAATTGTGGGTTTTGTCTGGCCAACTAGATCTATGATTCTTGCAATGGGAGAAGTGCTTTGTTTTGGGCTCATACCGTGCGGTGACCTCACCCAGTGACAGAAGGGGTAGTGAGGCACGCATCGTGTTGTTGCCATCAAGGGTAAAAAGATGGGGTTTTCATCATTGGTTTGAGATTATCCCTCTACATCATGTCATCTTGCTTAAAGCGTTACTCTGTTCGTCATGAACTCAATACACTAGATGCATGCTGGATAGCGGTCGATGTGTTGAGTAATAGTAGTAGATGCAGAAAGTATCGGTCTACTTGTCTCGGACGTGATGCCTATATGTATGATCATTGCCTTAGATATCGTCATGACTTTGCGCGGTTCTATCAATTGCTCGATAGTAATTTGTTCACCCACCGTGATACTTGCTATTTTGAGAGAAGCCTTTAGTGAACACTATGGCCCCCAGGGTCTACTCCACACCATATTTTCAGCCTTACACTTTTTACTTCGTTGCACTTTCCGCCTTCAAATCTCACTTTGCAAACCATCTTGAAGGGATTGACAACCCCTTTGAAGCGTTGGGTGCAAGCTTGTTTTTGTTTGCGCAGGTACTCTGGACTTGACAAGACCCTCCTTCTGGATCAATACCTTGGTTCTCAAACTGAGGGAAATACTTACTGCTCATGTGTTGCATCACCCTTTCCTCTTCAATGGAAAAACCAACGCAAGCCCAACCTCTCTCAACGTGTCAATTTCTGGCGTTGTTGTCTGTGGGATAGCACAAGAATTTCTCGCGCCGTTGCCGGGGAGGAAGATCAAGTCAAGAACTCATCCAAGTAGGTGTCGCAAACTCATCTCCTGCATTTACTTTGTTTGCGAGTTGCCTCTCGTTTTCCTCTCCCCCACTTCACCAATTTGCCTTTTTTCGTTTGCCTTTTTCGTTCGCATTTTAGTTCGCCCTTTTTCTCGCTTGCTTTCTGGTCGCTTGTGTGCCATGTGCCTTCAATATGCTTGCATATTTGCTTGCTGAAAATCTAGTGATATGGATCCTCATCCGCTTGCTAATCTCTTTAAGAGATCCAATTATGTTGATCCAATTGCTAGTGAGTTGAGTGCACTTGACTATCTTTATGGAGTTTTGCTTGAGACGCGTGAATCTGAAAATTGTGAGGAAGAAATTTATGAAGTGATTCACAAGGGCTCCTTGGATGAAAAGCATGATTGCAATGGTTTCACTATAAATTCTATTAGTGACAATCATGCTAAAAATATGCAAAACCCTAAGCTTGGGGATGCTAGTTTTGCTATGTCCACTACTTGTTGCAATGATCATGAGTGGGGCGATGATTTTTCTTATGATCCTGAAAATTTGTTTAAGCCTCATGATGAATATGATATTTGCAATATTATTGAAAGTGGGTTTGGAGAATTCATGACTTTAGTTGATGATAATACCACTATTTTTTAAGAACGTCAACTTTGCATGCATGTGGATCATGAAAAGAATATCCTATGTGATAGTTACATTGTTGAATTCAAATATGATCCCACATGTAATTATTATGAGAGAGGGAAATATGGTGGTAGAAATTTTCATATCACTAAGTCACCTCTCATTATGTTGAGATTGCTATTGTCTCTTTCTTCTTCCTTGCATATGGTAACTATTGGTTGTCTTGACAATCTGTTTTGCTATGAAATGCCTATGCATAGGAAGTATGTTAGACTTAGATGTGATTTTCACATGCTTTATGATGCTCTCATTGTGCTTCAAATCTTGTCTTTTGTGTGAGCATCATTGAATTATCAACGCCTAGCTAAGGGCGTTAAACAATAGCGCTTGTCGGGAGAAAACCCAATGAATTTATCTTTTTCTCTTTATTTTGTTGCGTCCACACTTTCATAATTCTGTTGTGATTGTGTTTTTTGTGTTTCTTTTTGTGTTTGAGCCAAGCAAAGCCTTTATGACTAGTCTTGGTAATGGTTGTTTGATCCTGCTGGAAAAAGACAGAAACTTTTTTCTCATGAGATGATTTTTCATTTTTATTCAAAAAGAGCTTTTGAGTTGATTATTTTTGCTGCTGATTGATATGCTTTTTTCCCAGGCCGTCGTAATTTTTCAGATTTTTTGAGGTACCAGAAGTATATGAAGTATACAGATTGCTACAGATTGGTCTATTTTTGACAGATTCTGTTTTTGTTGAGTTGGTTGCTTGTTTTGATGAAACTATGGTTAGTATCTGGGGGTACTAGCTATGGAAAAGTGAGAATACAATAACCCATCATCAATATAGATGGAATTCAAGTTTGCTAAAGTACCAAAAGAAGTGGTAGTTTGTTTTCTTGTACTAATGTTATCACAAGTTTCTATTTAAGTTTTGTGTTGTGAAGTTTTCAAGTTTTGGGTGATGTTCTCATGGACAAAGAGATAAGGAGTGGAAAGATCTCAAGCTTGGGGATGCCCAAGGCACCCCAAGCCAAATTCAGGGACACCAAAAAGCCTGAGCATGGGGATGCCCCGGGAAGGCATCCCCTCTTTCGTCTTCAATCCATCAGTAACATTACTTGGAGCTGTATTTTTATCCACCACATGATATGCGTTTTGCTTGGAGCGTCTTGTATCATAGGAGTCTTTTCTTTTTGTTTGGTCACAATCATCCTTACTGCACACCTTTTTGAGAGAGAGAGACTGTCACACCCTGTTTTTCATCAGAAGTATTTTATGTTGCAAAAATCAGAGCTTGTTAAAACTTTTTCAAATAATGTTGTGAGTGCAATGTCAGCCCTTGTATGAGTGAATGCTTGCTTGATTGATGACTCAAACCCATGAAAAACTTATTATTTTGCTCTCTTCAAAAACCCTTTTTCATTTATATCAAGATCACCTTCATCATGTTGGGATACACTACTAGCTCATGAAGCCAAGTGGCACTTCCAACCAAAGTTGGTGATCTGATCCAAATATTATTTTCATTCATTAAAAACATTAATTGGTGATTTAAAATATTATTTTCCTATTTTATATTTATGTCTGTTTCTAAGGCCACGAATGATATTCCCATAAGGAAAATTGCTTTCCTGCCTTAGAAAATTCTGAGTAAATTCATGGAAGCTCAGAAGGACATATATTTTCCATATATAAGATTTTCAACCCTATTTTATATTAATATTATTTGAGTAAAACCCTGAAAACCATTTCTGTCTGTTTTAGCTTTTTGAGATGTTTCCAAAGGAAATAATCTCAATAAATTCCCATAAAATTTCAGGAGCCCTCCCAAGCCATATTAGGTGCTCACATAAAATCTCACCTTGATCCAAGGTGGGGAAGTGCACCTAATGAGCCCAAAACCCTCTTTGTCCAAAGAAGAGTAGGAACAACTCTACATTGCAAAGTTTCTCCAATGGAGCTGAAACTTTGCAGAGGTGTTTGACACCCCAAATGAGGACTCCACACCAAATATGGGATTTGTGAGACTCTGTTTGGCCACACTTCCTTTGTAAAGGACATTGCTGGTCATTTTGAGGCATTTTCAAGTTTACAAAGCTAAACTTGTTCAATGGAGCTCAAATTTGGTGAAACCCCATGTTTTTACCCCAAGACCAAACCTGTTAAGTTTCAGTTCCAATGGTGGAGTGGAAACACCCCAAGTCACTGTCGAACACCTACTGACAGGAAGGTAAAAACCCTCCTAGCCATTGTTTTACCCATTGTCAAAGCCCCAAACTTGGTGAGTTAGAGCCCCAGAACACCCTGAGCACCCAGTCAACCAGCCCCTCCCCAACTCCAAGCACTGGTGACAAGATCTTCAATTTGAGCCGCAGGCCAGTACTGGCAACACTAGTTTCCTTGCCTCCTTTGACCAGCTCGTGCTCCCACTAACACACAGCGGCTAGGCACACTCCTAGAACACTCAGGACATGGAGGACACGTCCAAAGGGCCCCAGAGCGCGCCAGCATGCCGTGGCATGCCAAAACCGCGCTCTGGACGCGCTACAGAGAACCTCCAGCAAGGGGATGTCACCCCGGCCGGTTCCAACCCCCCCCCCCCCCAGTAGTGTCCAAACACTCCCCCGACACCCACTCTGTGCAAAGCTACCATCAAGGGGCCCCTCTCCTCGCGCAAGAGCTCAGGCGATGCGTGCCCGCGCGCGCCCGAGGCGGCCGAGCATGCACGGTCGCTGCGGCTCGACCCCACTCGCTTTCCCTCTATGGCCGATGCACCAGGAGGTCCTAAACCACGTCCCGAACCCGTGGTTTCGCGGCCAGCACCTCACTGTGCTCGCACGCGCGTCACGGTGAGTCACCGGTGCGCCCGAGTCGGCTCACCGCCGCTGGCCTATAAATAGGTCCCCCCGGCACCCCAGCACCACCCAGGCAGCTTCAGCACAACCACTAGACTCCCCCTACCCGCCCAATCGAGCTCGCAGAGCCCCGGTGCTCGAGATCGACCGAGGCCCCTCCGCCTCGGAGCTCCGGTCGATCTCCGGCTACACATTGGCTCCTGCGCTGCCCGACCTCCCATTGCACTCCCCTTGACACCATGATCATTTCCCCCAACTCCCCCGAGCGAATCCGTGCCCCTAGCCACTAGCTCGACGCCAACCCGAAACCTTTCCGCCACGATCACCTCGTCGCCGGCGACCCAGACCACCTCCGGTGACGTCCCGACCACGAGCAGGTAGGCGGAGGAACGAGGGACCCATTCCCGCTCCTAGATTGGCCTGAGGGCAACGGTAGCCTCGCCGGCGTCCGTCTCCACCTCTCTGGCTGGAGGTAGGAGAAGGACCCGACAGGTGGAGCCCACCTGTCGGTGTCCTGGGGCAGCCAGCGCGCGCAGCCGCTGACACTGACCCCAGGGGCCCGCAGGTCAGGTTTGAACCTGGCCCGCGCGCCTGGTGGCTGGTCTGCTGGCTGGGCCGACTGGGTCTCCCCCCCTGGCCTTTTTCTTTTTTTTTTAACCTGCAACTTAAATGATTTTTATAAAAATATTTAGCCAGTAGAAAAATATGATTCTTCCACCAACAATTTTCTAAAAATGTGTAGTAATTGATTCTGTAGAGTTTGACATTTATCAAAAACAGAATCTGTTTTGGTATAACGAAATGGTATTAAAAGCATTTGTTTGCTCCTGTTTGCTTTTAAATAAATATGCTTAGCTAATAAAAACCATAGGAAACATTTTTCAAAATAATAAACTGAATTTATTCAAGCTTTGCAACATTTTTAAAAGCACCTTGTGATCTGTTTTGGTGTGAGCTATTATTTATTTATTCCTTTCTCGACGGTAGAGTTACCGAGTGACGGAGGATCCGGAGCGGAAGACCTCGAAGACCCCGGATACCTAGCTGACCAAGGCAAGCAGCCCTTTGACCATGACTTGAGCACAAACATTGTTGCATGCTAGTATAGTTGGTATTCTCCCGTTGCATGTGATCACGATGCCGGTTCATCATTGTGGTGATGGCACCGGAGGCTTCTTCAAAGCCCTTGCATGTTGATGATGTTATTCATGTGGCTCCTCGGAGCACAAACATGATGAGCTTGACCCTACCACTTATAAGGATCATGCTACTGTCATGTTGACTAGTAGAGTAAGATCATTGCATTGAGCTTGACCCTACCCCTTGAGGGTCATGTTAATACCATGTTGACAAGTAAAGATAGAGCATATTATCATGAGCATGATGATGAGTTAAATCAAGAGTTTATGAAAACCCCGTCGGGTGCCACTAATGCCCGAGGGTGATGATGAGTTGGTGATCACTTTTGGTGAAGTGATGCACCGGTGTTTTTGTGTGAGTATGGTTTCAGAAATGGGATTAGATTTCTGATGTGTCGACCGTCCCAACCTTACCAGTACGACCACGATACCCCTTTATGGGATGGGGCTTTGTTGATTACTCTGGTCGGTACTAGCAAAGAGCCACATTACTAGTGGCGGGAGTGATCGGTGTCACTCTCGTGATGGGGTCGTGCCAGGTAGGACGACTATGCCATTATTATGAGTTCCAGGCACACCGTTGGTCCCCGCATGGTTGATACTGTCCAGAGTCGGTGCTCGTAAGACGTACAACATGTGGACTGGGTACCAATCAAGTGGACCTCTTTGTCTAGTATCGTCAGGGGAAAGATGATGATCGGGTACTTACCTCGGGTATAAGTGATATACCGCGAGTCGTGGATGACACGGAAGTTTCCCGTTTCTCGTGGGTCCAGCGTACTACCTCTACAGAGTGTCAAACTATTCGAATAGCCGTGTCCACGGTCAAGGACAGTTGGGTGGTGTTGCTTAAACTACGTCCAGCGTTTGCGCATAAACCAAGTGTGAGTGAGTGTGTGTGGTGTTAAAAGGTGTTGTTATAAAGATAATAATATGACCAACTTCGGTGACTTGGCATATAGGGTAAAACCGGATGGTTTAGCCCTCATTAATACATTGAGGTTATGACAAGCCCGATGACTTGGCATATAGGGTGAACCCGGTGTGTTCAACCCTTAGCAGATATATTGGTATCTGTAACCTGTTCTTCAAGAGTAATTCTTTAACTTGTTGCATATACCTGATCATTCCACCAAATTGCATTCCACCATAGATACATGTTACTATTATTCTTCACTATCAATGTTCATATCATGGGCTGTTTGCGAGTACATTCAAAGTACTCATTGGCTTGCCACTGGTTATATTATTGACCAGACATGGAAGGACCAGAGTTTGGCGACGAGTACGCCGTCGGAGACGAACCTGTGATCTAGGACGCTTCCAAGTCAGAATGCCTGTCGGTGTAGGCTTCATGGCATGGGCACCGCTTAGCCCTTACGAGTTTCCGCTACTCGATGTATCTATTTAATTTGGCTTTAGGCCTCGCTCTTGAACCCAACCTTCTGGTAGTTTGATGTAATAATTTCGGTACTTGGATGTAAGACTCTATTATTCAGCATCTGTGTTCAGTGAACATTGATCCTTGGGGTCACTGGGCACGGCGAACTCGACTTGCTAGTCGGGGTCCCCACAGAGACATGCACTCATCGTGATTTTGCTAGAATGCTCATAGTGCTTCACTTATATCTTTTGAGCTAGATACTTTTGCTCTTGTGCTCCACTTATATCTTTAGAGCACGGCGGTGCGTGATTTGGTAGTTGGCTTATGCTATGAAAGTAGTCCCAAATGTTCTAGGTACCCAAAGAGGATGCAAAAACCTCCATCTTCATGTGCATTGAGTAGAAAGAGAAGTTTCGATTCCTCTCAATTAGTTTTGAGACGTGGATTCGGTAATATTGAGAGTTATGTTAGTAGGGTGTTGTGAATCTAGAGATACTTGTGTTGGAGTTAGTGATTCCCGTAGCATGCACGTATGGTGAACCGCTATGTTATGAAGTGGGAGCACAATTGATCTATTGATTGTCATCCTTTGTGTTGAGGTCGGGATCGCGTGATGGTTTACACCTACCAACCCTTCCCCTCGAAGTATGCGTTTAGCACTTTGTTTCGATTACTAATAAAAACTTTCGCAACAAGTATGTGAGTTCTTCATGACTAATGTGAGCCCATGGTATAGATGCACTTTCACCTTTCACCATTGCTAGCCTCTCTAGTGCCGCGCAATTCTCGCCGGTGCACAAACCCACCAAATTCCTTCCTCAAAACAGCCACCATATCTACCTACTATGGCATTTTCATAGCCATTCCGAGATATATTGCCATGCAACTCCCACTGTTCCGTCTCATGACTTGTGTCGTCACTCTCATATTGCCATTGCATGATCGTAAGATAGCTAGCGAGATGTTTCAACGTCATACGCCATGCTAGATCGTTGCACATCCCGGTACACTGTCGGAGGCATTTCCTATGGAGTCATCATCATTGTGATCTTTGAGCTATGAGTAAATAAAAGTGTGATGATCATCATTATTAGAGCATTGTCCCATGTGAGGAAATAAAAAAAGAGGCCAAAGAGCCCAAAAACAAAAAAAAGAGAAATGAAAAGAAAAAAAGAGGCCTAAGAGCCCAAATGAAAAAAGAGAAAAAGAGAGAAGGGACAATGCTACTATCTTTTTCCACACTTGTGCTTCATGTGAGCACCATGTTCTTCATGATTGAGAGCTTCTTGCTTTGTCACTACCATATGCTAGTGGGAATCTTCATTTTATAACTTGGCTTGTATATTCTAATGATGGGCTTCCTCAAAATTGCCCTAGGTCTTCGTGAGCAAGCAAGTTGGATGCACACCCACTAGTTTTCCTTTTGAGCTTTCACATACTTATAGCTCTAGTGCATCATTTGTATGGCAATCCCTACTCATTCACATTGATATCTATTAATGGGCATCTCCGTAGCCTATTGATATGCCGAGTCAGTGTGACCATCTCCTCCTTTTTGTCTCACAACCACCACCACACTCTATTCCACCTATAGTGCTATATCCATGGCTCGCGCTCATGTATTGCGTGATAGTTTTAAAAAGTTTGAGAAAGTAAGAGTGCAAAAACAATTACTTGGCCAATTCCGGGGTTGTGCATGATTTACATTAGTTGTGTGAGGATGATGGAGCATAGCTAGACTATATGATTTTGTAGAGATAACTTTCTTTGGCCTTGTTATTTTGAAAGTTCATGATTACTTTGCTAATTTGCTTGAAGTACTAATGTTTTCATGTCAATAGCAAACTATTCTTTTGAATCGTACGGATCTGAACATTCATGTCACGTGAAACAAGTTACAAAGGACAACTATGCTAGGTAGCATTCCACATCAAAAATTCATTCTTTATCACTTCCCTACTCGAGGACGAGCAGGAGTTAAGCTTGGGGATGCTTGATACGTCTCCAACGTATCTATAATTTTTGATGGTTTCATGCTATTATCTTGTCAAACTTTGGATGTTTTGCATGCCTTTTATATATTTTTGGGGACTAACTTATTAACTCAGTGCCAAGTGCCAATTCGTGTTTTTTCCATGTTTTTGACCCCTTTGAGAGGAGATTTTGAAACGAAGTCCAAATGGAAGAAAATCCCCGAAAAGATTTTTTCTGGAACGGAAGAAGATCGGGGAGCTTGGGAGCCAAGGCAGGGGAGCCCCACGGGCCCCACAAGCCCCCACCCCGCGGCTAGGGGAGGCTGCGCCATTCAGGCTTGTGGGGCCCCTGAGCATCCCCTGACCTAGGGGTTGCGCCTATAAATTCCCTAAAAATCCCAAAAAAATCAAGAGATCATCGAAAGTACTTTTCCGCCGCCGCAAGCTTCTGTCTCCGCAAGATCCCATCTGGGGTACGTTCTGGTGCCCTGCCGGAGGGGGGATTCGGACACGGAGGGCTTCTTCATCAACACCATGACCTCTCCGATGATGCGTGAGTAGTTCACCATAGACCTACGGGTCCATAGCTAGTAACTAGATGGCTTCTTCTCTCTCTTGGATCTTCAATACAAAGTTCTCCATGATCTTCACGGAGATCTATTCGATGTAATCTTCTTTTGCGGTGTGTTTGTCGAGATCCGATGAGTTGTGGATTTATGATCAGATTATCTATGAATCTTATTTGAGTTTCTTCTTATCTCTCTTATGCATGATTTCATATCCGTGTAATTCTCTTCGAGTTGTGGGTTTTGTCTGGCCAACTAGATCTATGATTCTTGCAATGGGAGAAGAGCTTGGTTTTGGGTTCATACTGTGCGGTGACCTCACCCAGTGACAGAAGGGGTAGCGAGGCACGCATCATATTGTTGCCATCAAGGGTAAAAAGATGGGGTTTTCATCATTGGTTTGAGATTATCCCTCTACACCATGTCATCTTGCTTAAAGCGTTACTCTGTTCGTCATGAACTCAATACACTAGATGCATGCTGGATAGCGGTCGATGTGTGTAGTAATAGTAGTAGATGCAGAAAGTATCGGTCTACTTGTCTCGGACGTGATGCCTATATGTATGATCATTGCCTTAGATATCGTCATGACTTTGTGCAGTTCTATCAATTGCTCTACAGTAATTTGTTCACCCACCGTGATACTTGCTATTTTGAGAGAAGCCTCTAGTGAACACTATGGCCCCCAGGGTCTACTCCACACCATATTTTCAGCCTTACACTTTTTACTGCGTTGCACTTTCCGCCTTCAGATCTCACTTTGCAAACAATCTTGAAGGGATTGACAACCCCTTTGAAGCGTTGGGTGCAAGCTTGTTTGTGTTTGCGTAGGTACTCTCGACTTGACGAGACCCTCCTTCTGGATCGATACCTTGGTTCTCAAACTGAGGGAAATACTTACTGCTCCTGTGCTGGATCACCCTTTCATCTTCAAGGGAAAAACCAACGCAAGCCCAGCCTCTGTCAACTTGTCAATTTATGGCGCTGTTGTCTGTGGGATAGCACACCGCCCTCGAAAAGATAATAGATGTGGTAGAACGATGAACTCCTTGCTCTCGTGCTTCAAAAGATAGTCTCCTCGACACTCAATCACTCTCTCACAGATTTGGCATGGGTAGGAGAGATTGATCTTGTGGAATTGGGGGGGCGGCTAGAAATCAAGGTTCTCATGATTGGACTGGAATCTCTTGATTTCAACACATGAGTAGGTGGCTCTCTCTCAGAAATAATGAATCTGGCAAGTGTAAGTGTGTTCTGAATGCTTCCTCTATGAACGAGAGGTAGGTGGAGGGGTATATATAGGCATCCCCAAAAATCCAATCGTTACAACATTATTGCCCAACTCGGTGACACCGAAAAGAATCTCGGTGGTACCGAGTTGCACTAAATCTGACAACTTTTGAATTCTCGGTGAGACCGATATATGAATCTCTGTGGTACCGATACGATGCCCTAGATGAGTTTCAAATCTTGGTGAGACCGATTTCAAACTCGCAAATTCTGATTCTTGAAACCTTCTCAACGGAAAATTGGTCACTGAATCTCGGTGGCACCGATGTGAAAGTTGGTGGTACCAAGTTGGTACGGTTTGGCATAGGATTTGTCAAGTGTAAAATCAGTATGGCCGAGTGGAAATTGTTGGTGGCACCGATTTTGCTGGTTTGGCTTTGGACAAAGATATTTTGTGGGAGAATGGGTGAGTATTCTTTGTGGCTACCTTTGAGCACTTGAGCAACCAATTCATCATAATACCTCACTCCTTTTAATAGTATTGGCTTTCCTATTGACTCAAAGTGATTTCTCACAAATGTAAAATGTAGAGTCTTCTTGTTTGAAGCGTGAGCCGATTTTATTCCTTCCTTACATGAGGGGGCATCTTCTCACAATCCATAGCCAAGGCAGCTTTGAACTTTTCTGAAATATACTTGAATAAACTCATTAGTCCAATGATGCATATGTTGGGATTAATTACCAAAACAACCTTAGGGAGCAATTGTGCTTTCACTTAGTCAATCCATTCATTGAACTTTTCTTGAAATATACTTAATAGATTCATTAGTCCAATGAAATACATGTTGTTATTAATTACGAAAACCACCTAGGGGGTAGTTGTGCTTTCAATCCAAATTTTCGCTGGATTACCCAGGCAACAAACAAATTAGCGGAAGTGCATGAGCACTAAACTATGGCATTATCGCTAGAGTGGTACTACCGCTGGTCAGCGCGACACTACCGCTTATCAGATTCAAGCAAGCCCCAAGCAAAACATATGAATGCAGGAACACTAGAACTTCCATAACTTCTCCAAATGAGCTTTGAATTGAGCAAATCCACGCTTGTTGGATAGAGGAAGATAAGAGCTATCCAACAATGATGTGAAACCGCTATGAATGAAGAACTGACAAAAACTCCAACATTGAAAACATCATAAAAGAGCATATGGACGCAGTTTTTTATAAACATTAGCTTGCCATGAAGATGACCATAAGCTCTAGAATCCACACAAAGAAAAGTCAACCAAGAACCAAGAAAGATGATGATGCCAAGAATGCAATGGTTTGATCTCTCAACGAACGATATGATCAAGCTCTCACTTTAGAGCCCCCCCCCCCTTGATAGTATAGCAATCGATCCTATATAACTCGGTCTCCCAACTAACACCCCGAGTCGGTAAAATAGAAAAATCCATCAAGGACAAACATTTGCCTTGCGCATAGTTCACTTGAGCTAGATGATGACGATCTTGTCCTCCTCAAGATGGACCACCTTTCTTGATTGTGTCATCTTCATGGAGACTGGTAGATTGCTCCCCCATACACCACTATGGGTGATCCTCTCTTTGGCATATCTTCACGTGTCCATTATCACCATAATGGACGGCAAGCTTCAAGCAGGTGATCTCTTCATGATGCTTCACTTGAACTTGCACACTCGTGTTGGAAATATGCCCTAGAGGCAATAATATAATAGTTATTATTATATTTCTTGTTTCAAGATAATCGTTTATTATCCATGCTATAATTGTATTGAATGGAAACATAATGCTTGTGTGGATATATAGACAAAACAATGTCCCTAGTGAGCCTCTAGTTGACTAGCCTGTTGGTAAAGGATGGTAAAGGTTTCCTAGCCATAGACAAGTGTTGTCACTTGATGACGGGATCACATCATTAGGAGAATGATGTGATAGACAAGACCCAAATTATAAACGTAGCATATCAGCGTGTCATTTTGTTGCTATTATTTTCTGCATCTCAAGTATACATTCCTATGACCATGAGATCATGTAACTCACTGACACCAGAGGAATGCCTTGTGTGTATCAAACGTTGCAATCTTACTGTGTGACTATAAAGGTACTCTATAGGCATCTTCAAAGGTGTTCGTTGAGTTAGCATGGATCGAAACTGGGATTTGTCACTCCATGTGACGGAGATATATCTCGGGGCCGACTTGGTAATGCAACACCACAAACAAGCCTTGCAAGCAATGTGCCTAAAGAGTTAACCACGGGATCTTGTATTACAGAACGAGTAAAGAGACTTGCCGGTAACGATATTGAAATAGGTATGGCGATACCGACGATCGAATCTCAGGCAAGTAACATACCGAAGGACAAAGGGAATGATATACGGGATTGTGTGAATCCTTGACATAGAGGTTCAACCGATAAGATCATCGTAGAATATGTAGGATCCAATATGGACGTCCAGGCCCTGCTATTGGATATTGGTCGGAGAGTGTCTCGGTCATGTCTACATAGTTCACGAACCCGCACGGTCTGCACACTTAAGGTTCGGTGACGTTTTCAGTATTGTTGAATTATTGATGTTGGTAACCGAATGTTGTTCGGAGTCCCGGATGAGATCCCGGACGTCACGAGTGTCTCTAGAATGGTCCAGAAACAAAGATTGATATATAGGATTGTTGCATTTGGCTTCTGGAAAGATTTCGGGCATTACTGGTAAAGTGCGAGGAGTGACGAATGGGTTCCGGGGTTTTACCGGGAGGGCCACCCACCCGGGAGAGGACCTAATAGGCCCATGGGTGGCGCACCAGCCCTTAATGGGCTCGTGAGGCCAGCCCAATCAACCTATTTCGGCCAAGGCAAAAAGAAAGAGGAAAAAAAAGAAAGAAGGGGGTGGACAAGATAGGAAGGAGTCCTCCACCAAACCTAATTGGAGGAGGACTCCTCCCTACTTGGTTCGGCCGAAGCCTCCTCCTTGGAGTAGGAGGTAAGGCACCCTCCCCTTTGTTCCTCCTATATATAGTGGAGGTTTGAGAGGGTTTTTGCACCTCAATCCTTTGTGCAAACCTCTCTCCCTCCACTACTTCGTGACACCTCGTAGCTAGATCGGTACGGCACGACGAAGCCCTGCCGGAGTAGCTCCACCATCATCACCGCCACACCGTCGTGCTGCCAGAGAATTCAGCTACCTTTTCGTCTCTCTTGCTGGATCAAGAAGGCAGAGATCGTCATCGATATGTACGTGTGTTGAACGCGGAGGTGTCATCCGTTCGGTGCTAGATCGGGACGGATCGTGGGACGGCGACGATTTGGATCGTGAAGCCGTTCCACTACATCAACCGCGTTTCTTAACGCTTCCCACTTAGAGATCTACAAGGGTATGTGGATCTGATCTCCCTCTCGTAGATGATCATCACCATGATGGATCTTCGTGTGCGTAGGAAATTTTTTGTTTCCCATGCAACATTCCCAACAACTCGAACCTGGATGATGATCACCACGATGTCATCCTCCATTGGTTGTATGGGATCTTCCTCTTGATGCATGCCCATGGAGACATACCTAACCCCACAAAGAACACTCGCAAAGATCACGGGTTATAACACAAAGCGTAATGGACAATACTTACCATACCATGAGATCACTTGATCCCACTTGGTACATCTTATATGCTTTGTGTGTTGATCAACTTGAATCACTATTTGACATAGTCTTGATCAACCTTGTATATTATCTTCTCTCTTCATAAAGATGATGTCTTGAAGTTAACCATGAATGTTCACACATTCTTCTTCTTCAAGACATGCTTGCAATAAGCTCAACTCGCACATGACCAATCTTTGGGTAAATCCTTGAATATCACCTTGGTTATCTCATAAACTTCTTGAAACCATAAAATGTACTTCAAGAAATGCCTATGGAAAAATCCTTCAAATATAACTCAAGGCAACCATTAGTCCATAGGGATTGTCATCAATTATCAACACCAAAAATGGATAAATATGCTCTAACAACCAGGGGTATCTAGGGTTACACGAACGTCGGTTACGATCTACGAATTACATGTCGATGGAAACCTCTCTTCTAGGAGTACACGTCAAGTCTTGAGAAGAATCTGGAATGCTCACACTTCATCACAAGGCCTCTAAAGTCCTTCCCTAATGGACCCCCAGACTGACCCATGGACCAAACCACCTCTGCTAGGACCCCTTAGTCCAGGACTCCCTCACATGTGCTCTTGCAGGACATCGGACGCCAAGTCTTCACATCTTCCTCTCTCCTATGCAATTTGTAGCGGTCGCCACTCCCGCTTATCCCTAGATACGGAGGGTGAGGACATTAAGTTATCCTTCAAGGAAAGATGCACGGAAGGCAAGGGGATCAAATCCTTCACGATAAGATTTGCAGCCTAAGGTGAGGAAGACATTGTGTGTACTCGGATCGCATGAGTTGAACTGTAATCCAAGATGTGAAGGAGGAGGAAGGCGCACTGGCGGAAACAAGGATAATGGAACACATCTGTTTTCGATGCATCCTTTCTCCCACCTCCTAACATCCATCTTAATATAGAAAAGAAGCTCGAGCTTCCCATTCCTCGAGGAATCCAATCCAATGAAGGCTCGGGCTTTCCAACAGGTGAGTCACATGTGGACTACAGGCGCATAAGCCAAACAACAATCTATGGGCACTAGCGAGACTCCTGTCGGCGAAGGTAGTCCAATGATGTGAAAGCCTTGAGGTCGAGATCTCCCCGAGATCTCACCAATGGGACCATGCCCTGGGTTAGTCCCCGGGCATGCAACATCACACTCGGTCGTGCATATAAGGCTAGTCAAGGACCCCCTCAGGGGACAAGAAAAAAAGAACCACAAAGAAGAACACGCCCCTACCTTCTCTCCACCACCACACAAAGAGACTTGTAACCCAATAAATATAGCTCTCCCGTAATCTTCTCGATCTCCATCAAGCCCCCAAACAACACAACACAACCTGTCCGAGTGGGTCTTATCTCCTCCCGGAGGGCCCAAACGTGGATAAATCCTCAGTTCTTCATCTCACCATCCCTATACCTCACATCCATCTCCGAACAAATCGGTCATCTCGATGAATTGTCGGTACAGAACACCAACACCATGTAACAAGGTTTCTTCTGGTAAGATGAGACACAATATTTGTCTTGTATCATTAATTAAGAAGTAGACTTATCCGTTTAATTAGTAAAAAATCGGATGAAAACCGTGACAAGTGCCCACAAGGCGACACCGACCAACATTGCTACGAAGACACGCACGTCATCAAATGAAAAGCATCATCGAGATTGTCATCAAACGACGTTGTCATCACCCCTCTGCGAGTCATTAACTTCGACTCTACCATTGAAGCCCTTGACGCAACAATTCTAAATATATATACTCTCTTCGTTTCTAAATATAAGATCTTTTAGAGATTTCGCTATGGAATACATACAGAGCAAAATAAATGAACCTACACTCTAAAATATATCTATATACATCTGTATATACTAGCAAAAGGGTCCGTGCGTTGCAACGGGAGAAAAAAATACCTCACGCTTTTAATCTTTTTATAATCATTTTGATTTATTAAAATAATAAGCTAACTAACTAATGTAGTCAGTCCTATCCTATTTTGTTGAGAAATCGACCCGTCCATTGTTAATTCCACCATGATGAGAAATTGAGCGGGACAAGCAAAGGAAAACAAAGAGGCTACGTGAATTGATCAATGGACTGTTGTCTTATTTCACTCATGGGGTAGAGAATGTGGGATCAGATGACAAACTGAAGGTGATGTTCCATTCTCTGTCTCTACAACAATACAATCTTACATTCAATACATTCATTCATCAGCAAACAAATCCCCACAAAATAAAATTTCTTGCCGGTGCTTGGCACACGGTTGGAGGCATGGGGAGGGGATCTCACCAGATGATGAGTTCCTACCGGAGGAGGGGATATGATGAGGGGAGCAAGGGTTAGGCGCCTCTATCTGGCCATAAGGAGTCGCCGTTGCCGCACCATAACCTCGGAGTTCCCCGTGTGAGCCATGGAGGCCCGCCTCCACCTGCAAGTACTTCGCTCCGCCGCGCCGCCGCCGTTCTGCATCGACCAGACGCATCATCCCCAGTCACTATAACTGTCACGTTGATTTGATCCAGAAGCTGTGCTCGAGCGCCGAAACGGGGGCAACAAGCGGGCAGAGGTACGGCCGCGGAGGCGGGTGGGTTGAGATCGGCTGCGGCGGCGAGTGGTGTGGCAGCGGCCTGGGCACACGCCAGGGTGGACCAGGGTCGATGCGATGCGCTCGAGCGCCGCAACAGGGGCAGTGAGTGGGGAGAGGTACGGCCGCGGAGGCGGGTGGGTTGAGATCGACAGCGGTGGCGGTTGAGGTCGGCCGCGGCGGCGAGTGGTATGGCGGCGGCCTGGGCACATGCTAGGATGGCCCAGGATCGACGGGAGGAGGCGATGCGTACGGGTATAATTTTTGCAGTGAATCATTTTTTTTCTTTTGCGTTGCAGATAAATGATGGAGCGTGGGTTGAATAAAAAAATCACATAGGCTTTTTTATAAAAATATTGCGGTGGGTTTTCCGACGAAAGCAATAGCCTCTTTATAATAAGTATAGAATTCATATTAAATTTTTTAAAAAGTCTTATATTTTGAAACGGAGGGAGCTGTTGCAAGCACTAATCTTTTAACGTAGTGATGATAAACCACCATATGCTCGTGCATTTAGTCCATCCAATTCCAACCTACTGCTGGTGCTAAAACCGTAGGAATCTTGGTCGCCGTCGCCCTCCTCCATTTGGAGCAAAACACACGGTAGGAGTACTGCTCCACACTCTATGGCTACTACTCCCTCCGTTTTTAAATGTAAGATCTTTTAGAGATTGCACTATAAACTACATACGGATGTATATAGACATATTTTAGAGTATAGATTCATTCATTTTGCTTCGTATGTAGTCTTCTAATGTAATCTTTAAAATGCCTTATATTTTAGAACGGAGGGAATAGTTGACAGCACATGAGACCAGATCAGGTCAGATCGGAATAGTGAATGCTTTTTGGCCTTTGGAGTATACAACAAGATCATTTTCTTGGAGGAGTGGAGAAAGGAAAAGGGGACGAAAGTCAGATAAAGGAGTAGCCACATTCAATATTTGCCTGCTCAACCCAGGGTGCTGACTGCTGAGTCAGCTGCTCTCCCTGACAGAAAACCAGTAAAACCTACAGGGCCGGAAAGAAAGGACCGGAAAAAGGATTATCAGGACCATGCGTTTTGCGCCATAATAAAGCTCACGCAGGTGCATTTAAGTGGTGCGGCCTTGCATGTTCCCTGACGTGTGGGTCCACGTTCAGTGCCCACATGTTCAGTTTCTACAAAAGAAGAAATCTTTTTATGGAAAAACGTACGCAGTCACTACGCATGTATACCTCGCAGTATAACATGTTTTTTCGGTTCGACGAAACGGCTGGAGCCTGACGTGTTACTTGTTGCCTAACGGGGGTCAGCAAGCACGAAATATGCAAACAGTAAACGCATCCGGGAAAATTTTGAGGGGAAAACCAGAAGCCACGGAAACAATCTGCAATTCTCGTTTCTCAGTAACAACAGGCGATTGTCCGCCATGCCATCAACTTTTGAAAGAAACTTGCGCTCTACATTGCCAATGTGTGGAGGGGAGCTATTATTACGAGATTCCTATCGTGATGTCTGACTATCTGCTTGCTGGTTTCTGCTGGTCCAGCCAACACGCAAATTGACCGTGTCAGCAGATCACGAGTTGAATTAACTCGTACTTCACCTCACCTTTCTTTCTACTGTCAGTTCACTGTTCGGTCTGGGGCTAAATACTAGCACTACTCCCTTGACCCAATAGTACAAGATGCTCACTTACCAGTCAATCATGGACCTACGCTTTTACCAGCCCAACGTAGTACCGTACGTGAAACCCGACTCTTCTCTACCCAAGTACTACCCCTACTCCTAGTGCACAGTAAAAGTGTTCCTCAACAAATCACCAGACGACACGAGAAGAAAGGCTATATGTTGCAGGCAAATATTGACACTGGCAAATGATTCTGCGTTATCAGAGGATTCAAACATGAATGGAGGCAAATGGGTCTTGTTCCATCAATGCCGCCCGCGTCGCACATTGCTTTCCGTTCCTAGGACGGAGCAATTCCGGAAGTGGCTCGGGACGGGAGGAAATCCGCGTGGCCGAGGCCGAGCAGAGACGTCTCCTTCGGATCTGGTGGCGAGGCCACATCGAGGTTCCGGAACGGTACGAGGGTAGTGGATCGCGTATGGACGCATCGGGTTCTCTTTTCCGGTTACAGGCCAGACACCGGGCATGCATACGTACTGATGGCGGCGATCTACTTAAGCAGGCGATTCAAGTTTTTTTATTCGCGCTAATTAAACACGCCGGTTGGAACCGCGGCGAGCTAGAATCACCCAACTACTCTCTTCTGCTCTGTTGGAGGCTTGACCTTGAAGGCTGGATTTGAATACGATCTAGGGTTTTCGTTTGCCGTGGTATAGCTGATTGGACGGTCTATGACGCACTCCCTCTATAAACTAACATAAGAGTGTTTAGATAACGAAGGTCCTGTTTGAAACTGAACGAAGAATCATTGAAATTTCCCATCTTTTTCAGCTCTGCGCCCGAAAAGAGAAAGGAGACTAATCTTGACGTCGGTGTTGGTTTTTCCAACGAAACATTCTTTCACGAACTAAATGGAACATGTTGCTCTATGTTCCGTCAAAAGGCCTATTGTTCGTATCTACCTAAAAAGATACCGTAGCCCCTATGTGTCCTCTGATTATCGATGCGATAATATAACTAACTGCTGAATACGCGCGGCTATTCTGCTAATACTGGCAACCAAAGACATGAGGTTCAGTCATGAGGTATGTCGAGGAATGATGGTGATTACACAACGAAATGAAAGAGGCTGATAGTAAAACAATCAACAGTAATTAGTACCTTGCTCTAGGAGGTTGAGATGAGTAGGGTGCAGCATCCTAGTATTGATGATCTAAACGCTCTTATATTAGTTTACGAAGGGAGTACTACTTACTACATGTTGAATACGTTTTCCGTGCATAAGAAGAGAAGCTGTCACGTGCGTCATCGAAGAAGCGAGTATTGGTATAGGTCTGATGAAGAAGCGAAAAATGTATGTATGCCGTGATGAAGCGAGGAATGGACAAAGAGCATCTACAGCCGCCTAACAAACTCATACATCCGAACGGGCTGTCCAGTCAAAAAAACTATATTCAAACATACGCGACAAACCGGCGTCAAACAATCAGATTGACCGGCTCCCTTCATATAAAGCCAAAATATGAGACAGATATAATGAGGCCCAAACGTGACCGAAACGTGTCCGCCACGTCAGATCCAGCCCACGCTAACCCACCTGGCCCCATATACCCATTTCCTTTTGGGATCAAATCCTAGTCACTCCACTCCTCGCCCCCTAACTTATGGTCCGGCGATCTCCGGCCTTCTCGTGCATGGTGAGCAGCGAATCTGAGTCCTACATCTTCACATCAGTCGATCTCAAACTCATCACATGCTGCTTCGAGGAGGAGATGATGTCCGTCTTGGGTTCTACCGCCGAGGAGAAGGCCGCCCGACGGCAACAGTCGAACTCTTTCCTTTTGGAATCTATTGCGTCCACCTAAATGCATGGATTGCTGCCTTATCATAGACGGAACGCGGCGGCGAAGGCGCAACCCCTCCATTGGCGTCGAGACGGGGGACGCCCCATGAACGTCGCTCAACACAAACATGACACGGTGTGCCCTCGTGCGAAGCAACGACATTTCTGCGGCGGTGGAAATCAACAAGGCAACTTCGAGAGAAATTCAAGGATAAAAAACGAAGTGAAATTGTAGTGCCTAAGACAGAAATATCACACAGTATAGTGTGGCGTCTCACTGTCGGCCGCCACACGAAAGGGTCCGTTGAGTGAATTTTTTCGAACGTGGTTCAGTTTGTGAAATAGTTTCGTCCATAGATCAATTTTATGAAGGACGCCACTACATAGCAACGCCGCACTAGCGCCTTCCCATGCAGCGGTTTTTCTCCATACATGCAAACTAATACTTCAGCATGACATCATCAAAGATTTTTTTAATGTTGAATTTAAAAAAGTTTTATCTCTTAAACTATAAATTCGATTGACAATCCGCTTTCACCGTTAGCTTTCTCGCAACGAGATCTTTAAAACTAAATCTCATGTCGACATGTTTCGACAGTTGCCAGATTACTATTATTTAGTTGCTAGATTATGAGACACTTAGTAGCCACATTCATTTGAGAATGGCGTTTTGGCTCCTGGGAGCCATGGAGCCCGAAATGTTTGAAAAATTCAAAATTCGAAAAATTTAGTTCCAAAAAATCTGAAAAGAAATATACAACTAAACAAGGATGTGATTCGTGTGCGTGTAAAATTTCAGGTCAAAATACTTTGAAACGCGATTTGTATAAAATAAACAAATTCATGATCTGAAATGATGAATAGTAACATGTGTTAAAAGGTTTCAGATTTGTCTTTTTTACACAGCCCTCATTTCAATGTATTTTGTTCTGAAAATTTACACACTTGTGTATTATTCCTTCATCTAACTATGTATTTTTTTCAGAATTTTTTGAAATATTAAAATACGAATTTTCAGTGAATTTGAAGTTTGAATTTAAAGGCCTCCACTGAGCTCGGGAGCCAAAAGCAATATTCGCATTTATTTAACTTAGTTGTCAACTTAGCAACCATGTGTATAGATTTTTTGACAATTACGCTTCCTAAAACCCCACGACCATGTTTGACAACTGATTGTCGTCTTGTAGCAATTTTCTTATACATGATATAAACGCATGTCATAGGTTTGGTTTGTCAATTTAAATATGTCAACTTGTCATATTTACATACAACTTTGCCAGAATTTTTTTTTGTGTGATTGTTAGTTTAACTATGCCGACTTGTCATATTTACTAAAAATTACCAAAAACAAAAAAGATTTCTTGTGGTCGTCGGTTTTAAATATGCTGAGTTGTCATATTTTTGCACGTTATCGTTTCAAAAAAGTTGTTTGTGCTTGCACGTTCGAATATGTCAAGATGTCATATTTATACATAATTTTCAAAAAATATAACGATTAAGTTATTTTTTATCAGACAAGCAAGTACTTACTAATATGGCAAGTAAGTGCAACAAATGTGGTAAGTATGAGCAAAAAAAAAGTTGTCGAAACATGCCGACATCGGATCTAGTTTTAAAGGTTTCGTCGAAATAAAGTCAACAACGAAAACGGATCATCGATCAAATTAATGATTTTAAAGATAAAACTTTCTGAATTTTGATCATCTAGAGTGAATGTGGTAACATCATTGCATGAATGCATACATAACAAAGAGAAAGGGGTTTAGCGGTAGGTTGGTTTCTTTTTGATGCTACTTTGTGTTTTTTTGCTGCTACTTTGCACGTGGTGTGAGCCGCGGGGTCGGAAGACCGTGATGCGACGTGTGTAAGTTAGATTTTTCCTTTTATGAATTATGCCGATTCACAAGGACGATGTAGCCGAGTAGCATGGCATCTCCGACGAACGATGCGCTAATTGCGTTGGGGCGGCACTTGCTCGCTCACTTCCACAGCGCACTGAAATCAGACTTTTCGTCGCGGCCAGGTACTCCTATATAATAACTGAGGATGGTCTGTGATTGACGCATGCACGCAAGCAAACAAGCTGTGTTCTACTGCAGGCTTGAAAGAAAGATGAGATAAAGAAAAGAAAAAACACGGTCGAGAAGACGCACATGCGCTCGTGCCTTGTGACCGCGAACGGATGCCCTCGCTGCCGCTGCTGCTGCCGTGGTCCCGTGGCGATTGGCCACGGCCACGGGAACATCGGAATAAATTGCAAGAGCCATTCCAGGCCTCGCGATTGCAGGTTGGCAGGATTTACAGAGTGTTCCGCCAGTCTCCCTACCAGACCGTACGCACGTAGTACTGCGTACCGCTACGGTACACATACTGTAAGTTTCTTCCTCCGTAGTCTCCGCTGCGTGTTTGCATTAAGGACGGTGGCGATGGATGGATGGATCGATCGGGGTGTGGACTAGGCCGGTAGGCATTTCGTCCCGCCAACTTGATGACAGGACCAATTGTACATGACCGAATAAGGATGGGACGAAGACGAAGAAGAAGAAGAAAAGACTGAGTCATTCTTCCGTCATTTTTAGAAAACGGACGGGATTCCCCTAGGAGCAACCTGCTGAAAATGCATCTCGGACGTAGAAATGTGGCGCAGGGCGGTGCGAGAAATTGAATGGGGCGACTTGCCCGAAACGAAGAGCCGGCTAATTCGAGGATCCACTTAATAAGGCGCGACGCATAGAGCAGCAAAGTTATTAATCCTCGGCCACCTGCGCAATCCGGGACTGCGAGGGCAGGAGGCTCGCAGCAGCAGCAGCGCCCCTGGAACGGAAACGGAACCCCTGTAAGTAAGGAAGGAGACGCCGGGACGAGATTGGGAAAGGCAGCCCCGGGGAAGGAAGTGGAGCTGACGCGCACCACATATGGGGCGCGGCACCGAATTGAATGAGCGGAACAAAATGGTTTCCCAGAATCGCCGCGACGTTGCAATCAAGTCAATCGTCCAAACGGGCGGGGAAAGCCCCCATCCGCCTGTTTCGGCACCGGGGCCATGTTTGCATCTCCTTGCATTGCATTGCATGCGCGTCGATAAGGCACGCACGCGCAACACGCATCTCCGTCTCCATCGATCGCCCAGCAGCACAAGCAGCGCCTGCGTACGGACCTACAGGACCGGCCAGCGGCGCGGGCAGCCCGGTGGCCCCTCCCCGCCGGCCCGCCGGCGCCGTGCGCGTCCCCGTTTCGCGCAACCAAGACCGGACAGATCTTGCGTGCGTGCATGCATGCATGCGTTTTCCCGGGTAAAATCTTGCGTTTGCCATGGCGGATTTGCGTGACCGATGAGGTGTGCTAGTGGCAAGTTACTGGTGGGAGAAATTGGCGATGGAAAATAGTGTCTCGCGGCGGGGGAGGGGAGGGGAGGGTCCGTGCGGCATGAAGGCGTGGCGGGGGGTCGGCGATGGGCACAGGAAGACGACACGCCGTACGCCGTCCACCTCACAGCGCCGAGGGCCGCAAGCAAAGAGGGGAGAGGAGAGGACCATCTGGTCTGGTCTGGGGTCGACTCCGATCCGATTAAATGCACGCCCTCTGATCGGGTGGATCGCGATTGACAACCCATGGCTTGTGCTTGTGCGCCATCGCCGCGAAATCCCAGTCCTGCCCTCGGGCCGCTGACGCCCGGGCCCCGCGGCGCAGGCGGGGTCGCTGCGCCCGAAGAAGATATCGCGCCCGGCCCCACGGCCCTTCCCTTCCTCTATTTATGCCTCTACACCGACCGACCTCTCACACACACACACACACTACACCAAGCCAGCAAGCCAGCCAGACTGCACTCGATCGGTGCCCCTCTCTCTACTACTCTGCTCACTGGCATACATACATTGCTACTGTACTCGTAGTCACTCACAGTCGTGCCCTGCCAAGAAGATCTCCCGTAGTCAATTCGCTTGATCAGGCCGGCCTACTCACTTAAGCGAGAGAAGAGCAAGACAAGGGGCGAGAAATTCCATCCTGCCTGGGAGCGTAAGGAGAAGAGAGTGTGTGTGAGAGAGCTTGTGCTGCGGTCGATCGGGCCGGGTGAGGCGATGGGGCGATCGCCGTGCTGCGAGAAGGAGGGGCTGAAGAAGGGGCCATGGACGCCGGAGGAGGACCAGAAGCTGCTCTCCTACATTGAGCAGCAGGGCCACGGCTGCTGGCGCTCGCTGCCGGCCAAGGCCGGTGAGCACGCACCCCCAAACCCATCCAATTTCCTCTTGCACCCTTCCTTCATGCATCCCCGGCCACCGCTCCTGCATTCTGCTTTTGCCGATGAGCTGCTTCGGTCGTCGTCTCTGACACGGTGAAAAACGCGGCGTGGTCTTAATTTGCAGGGCTGCAGCGCTGCGGCAAGAGCTGCCGGCTCCGGTGGACCAACTACCTCCGGCCGGACATCAAGAGGGGCAAGTTCAGCCTGCAGGAGGAGCAGACCATCATCCAGCTCCATGCGCTTCTCGGCAACAGGTGATCACTCGCCCATCAATCATGGACCGATCGTCTGTCCTGTAGTACATATATATATATATATATATATATATATATATATATATATATATATATATATATATATATGCAGCTTAATTTCCACCCATAATCCGCTTAATTCACCGCCTAATTACGATGGAATTTGGTCTCTTATTAGTGGTTGCAACAATTTTGACTGCCAGTAGAGTACGTACGGGACTGCCTGAGCCCGGGGAAGTCAAGAACACGCTAGCCAGCTAGTGATCATGCTGCACCGTAGTATAGTCTTCACACATTTATGGGTAGCGGGGTGGTACTTACACCGGGTGTGCCGTGAGATACGAGTAAAATTGCTGCTGAATGTACTGGTCTTGGCCGAGTCGTAGCAACGTACACATGTTTTCCCAGCATTCTGTGAAATTTACCCGTGACATGTTAGCTCCAATTGCGATCTCAGCACGTACAGTACCCAACCATCACCTCTGTTAAACTGTTCCTATCTCTCTGTGCGGCACAGAACTACGAGCTACTATAGTTAGTAGTGCTGTTCGTTTTCATCCTCCAGACTGTAGAACAACTATGCATGAATAGTTCATCGCAATGAAAAAATGCATGAATAGTGAGAGCGTTTTGCCAAAACGAAAAAGAAAAAAGCAAAGTAAAGCTGGTGGCAAGAGTGGGTTAATCAATCAACCAATCAATGAATGCACGCATCAGCTTGGGAAAAAGGAGTGAAAAAGTTGGGCCATGTGTGGCTCTCCCCCGAATTTTCCTTTCTCTTTTTACATGATTCAGCATTGAAGCTTGTCATTTATGGACCGGGCGGGGAGCCCCCATCGTCGTGGACCAAGCCTCAGCTTTGGTCCACTGTAGCCACCTGCTCTCTTGCCATTTGACTCCCACGCTTCCTCCTCCTCCTCCTCCTATCATGCATCTCTGCCGTCTCTCTTTAGTTTGTACTACGCGTCTACGCCGATGCCATGCCCACCTCCGGCCACTTGCTTTTCGAGATGGTCTTCTTGTTTTAACCATGGTGCAGATTTTCTACTACTACTGCTACTGTCTGAATCCTGAGATAATTTTTCTTGCGATCGGCGTGCGTGCATGCAGGTGGTCAGCGATCGCGACGCACCTGCCCAAGCGCACCGACAACGAGATCAAGAACTACTGGAACACGCACCTCAAGAAGCGGCTGGCCAAGATGGGCATCGACCCGGTCACGCACAAGCCGCGCTCCGACGTGCCCGGCGGCGCGGCCGGCGGCGGCGCCGAGGGTGCGGCCGGCGCGCAGCACGCCAAGGCCGCGGCGCACCTCAGCCACACGGCGCAGTGGGAGAGCGCGCGGCTCGAGGCCGAGGCGCGCCTGGCGCGCGAGGCCAAGCTGCGCGCGCTCGCCGCGTCCGCCTCCTCCTCGGCGCAGTACCTGCCGGCGGCCCACGCCGCGCCCGGCCTCGACTCGCCGACCTCCACGCTGAGCTTCTCGGACAGCGCCGCGCTCGCGTCGGTGCTGGAGGCGCACAGCGCCGCGGCCGCCGCGCGCGCCGCCATGCAGCCCATGCAGGCGTACGAGGAGGCGTGCAAGGATCAGAACTGGGGCGACCCCGACGCCGACGCCGCCGGCGCGGGCTTCGCCGAGGCGGGCTTCACCGGGCTGCTTCTTGACGGCTCGTTGAGCCAGGACACAAGGCCGGCGGCGAGGGACGACGCAGCCGAGGCGGGCGACCAAGAGCACGAGACGGAGGAGGAGAAGAACTACTGGAACAGTATACTGAACCTGGTCAACTCGTCTGCGTCAGTGGTGGTGCCCGCCGACGAGGCGTACTCGCCGGCGCCAGAGTTCTGAGTGGTACTGGTGGCGACCTCTGCACATGCCTTGCCGGCATGCACCCGAGACCCCACCAGGCAAATGACACAGTAAATAGTTATTAGCGGTGACCGTGGAATAAGATGGGACTAATGCTAGTACTACTACAGTTAATCGCGTTCTTGGGTTTATCTGACACAGTGCTCTCTGATTAGACGTGCGAGCAAGAAGGATTTATAGATGTTGGAGCTTGTTGCCTGCTTCCTTGGGCAAAATTTCTTACTCTACATGTTCTGTAAAACTAAGACAATGATCTCGGAATTTCTTCTTCTTCTTATGTTGGAAAGAACAATGCCCGATGATTTATCTACTTGATTATTGTAATTTTAGGACATCTTCAACGTAGATCCGCAAACCTCCAGCAACTGTCCGAACTACAGTCTATGATTTTGTCTACTTGATTATTGTAATCTCAAGACATCTTTAGCGCAGATTCGTAGACCTCCAACAACGGTCCGAACTACGTGGTTCGGGCCGTGAAAGTCATCTAACACGGTCCTATATCGGTCCGCGGCGCGGCTCGGACGCGACTTCTCTCGCAAATTGGAGACAATAGTGGGAGTGGTTTACGGGATTCCGGACACGAGAAACATCGCTATTCGACACCCCCAACTGTCCCAATCCCCTCTCCCGTCCCACTCCCTTGAACTCCGCTCCTTCTATCCCTTGCTTTCCACCTTTCACCTCCGCCGTCGCTGCTCCTTGTACGTCTTCGCCCGTCAGAGAAGCGTTGCTGGATGTCGGCAACCAGCACCGGCGCGCCTGCTCGTGGTCTACGGCTGAACTTTCCATCCTGGAGCTGTTTGTACTCATGTACACTCTGTCCCCCGTCGACAACCTCCATGACGATCATCACGCCCGGTAGGTGTTCGGTCAAATGCCATTGAGCTTATTTTCAAATGCTATGTCATTTTTAGAGTTTGGAGAATGGGGAGCTACTCGACCATGAAGGATGAACTATTGTGCGATGCGTGGCTCGCAGCATCTGTGAATTTCATAGGCTGGACCACAGGGGAACCCTTTTGGCTGCACGTACGCGAAACGTTTCACGCACAAAGGACATTGCGCCCTACGACAAGTACATCATTCAACCACGCGGCGTGAAGTCGTTGTCGTATCGCTAGCACATGATCCAGGTCAGCATCACCATGTTTTGTAACGTGGTTCGTCAACTCGAGGAAAGATGGCAGTTGCACGCAGCAGGCGAGGGGCTCGTAAGTTTTTTTTGCTTCTTCTTGCTCAACTTGTTAATTGCTTCATTCACTCAATGTTGATATACACATTATGTGTAGCCCGCATGCGCTGTCGTGACGTACCACAGGAAAAAAGGGACGACCATTTATGTGTACACTATTGAATGAAGGTGATCGGGCAGTATGTGTGGGAGGACATCATCTTTTGATCAAAAACTTGTTGGACATCTGCTTAATTTAAGATCTTGTTGTACTAGACTTAATTTACTTGGTATGTATGAATAATTTGTTCTATTTCCTATCCGAACTCTCATTAATATCGTCTGGTTTGTATGAATTTTGTCCAGTTTGTTAAAATATGGACTGAAATGTATACAACTAGCGTTGGATGTTGCCCTCCCGTATTCGTGTCTGCGGACTAGTTTCCTTTGTCTGCGACTGGATATGTGAGAAAATTTACGGGTTGTTATCGGAGATGCCCTTATATCCATTTTCTTCAACCATATACAATAACGCTAACCAACTTGGTATGCAGAGGACCGCCTGACTTGTGTTACGACCTAAATTTCTTTTTATGTGACACATGTGATAAGCGATCTAAACTATTTAAAAATAAAACAACCTAATATTAGTTTTTCTAACTTTACAATTCTTTGTTTTTACGGGATAGGAACACGAACATAAGTAAATAGACCAAACTGATAACAAGCATAACTGGTATAGTGATCAAGGACTTGATACAAGGGCTACCTATTGCAGCCCAATAACCCAAACGGGATCTCTCCCACACAGCTCCACACTGTCCAAGTCTAATTGGCCTAAGTGTTTAGGTTCCTATTTAGACGGGCTCTAATCATGGTCTAATTGGTCTAGTAGAATTATAATCCTAATTAGATGAGAAGCGCCACTAGGCTTTCTCTCTCTAGTTTCCCTAAGTTCTTCCACCTCGATATCTAAGCTTTGCCAAATTACTACTACGAAATGCGCCGATACCTCTAAGGGGTCGTAACTTTGACTTTCGTCTCAGACAACTTTCTAGCAGCAGGAAGGTGTAACCTAGGTGCGGAAAATCACCACGCTGCATCGATTCTTCTGTGTTTCCGCTACTATGCTTGTTGGCGAGTTTGATCATTGCCTCCATCTTCATCGAATTTCTACGTGTGATTGTGCAGCATTATTTTTAATTCCGTAGCATGTTCCCCTACATCCTCTAGAGGTTGATCATAGTCATTACCATTAGCTTTGGTGGCTTCTTCTTCCATGTTATGAATTGATGTTCTATCATCGTCGTTGCCTTGCTGGTGGTGTCCATGACCAATATGCAAGAGTCCTCGACGATGAGGACATGAGGTGATACTCCAGACGTGTCCTTGGCGCTTAGGTTCGACATGATAGTCAGCCTTATATGCCATGATGTGTGTCAGTGTTTCTCAATACGGGTATCTAAAGGAGCAATTGTAATTTTTCGTTTTGGGGCCTCTATTGTAACTCGGATTGTTGTAACTTCTGTGGAGTTTTATAGCTCTTAGGGCATGTTTGGGACTCCTCTACTCCATAAAAATCAGTTCCGCTCCACCAAATTCATTTTGGAGCAGTTTCATACAGAAGATGTAACTCTTTCGAAGAGAATGACTCGCTTTCATCCAGCTCGAGCTTCAAGAATGAGAATTTGGGTGGAAATGATATATCTGATTAGATGAGCGGGGAGAAACGAAGGTGTATCAACTTTTACTAGTGGCAATGATGGGTAATTTCCATCCAACTCCAGCTTCTACATTTTTTGAAGCACCTATTAAAGAGCTTCATGAAAAATATGGAATTGTACCCAGATTTTAGTTTTATTGTGGACTGACATGTCGTGAAGCTATTGTGTTTGGCTTGTGTTTTTTAGAGCGAATCTAAATTTCAAGGTCCGGAGGAGTGTACGAAGGCCTTTCTTTGAAGGGATAAAGTTTGTCCAAAATACATAGTATTATCTTTAGTCACAACACTATGGCGACCCTAAATTAAGACTCGTAGTAACGAATCGATGCACAAAGGCCCTTCTTGAGGGTGGATCCGATTCCACGCATAACACATGGAATACACACGAAACACCACACCGCTGCGATGTTACATGGCGGGCTCATTTTGCGTTTTCCCATTATATACTTCCCACCGACTTTGGGATGGTTCTAGAACCAGTTTCCCATTGTTATTTATGCATTTTCATTCTTTTATTTTCATTTTATTTCTTTTTAAAAATCCATGAAATGTATTGAAATTATTAAATATTTTGCAAAATTCAGATCAATTTTTTTAAATTTCAAGACCGTTGTTTGAAATCCATTCTGAAACCCGTGAACATTTTCAAAATTATTTTTTCTTAAATCCGAGAAGATTCTCCATATTCATGAATGTCTTTTCAAATCTAAAAACAGTGCAGTCATAGAAAACATCATGAAAATTTGTTGAAACTAGAGAACATTTGAGAAATTTGTGAAAATTTTAAAAATTATAAAAAAATTGAAATGCTGAAGAAATGCACATTTTTGAATTTACGTTTTTTTAAATTTGATTTTTTTCCATAAAACGTAAACATTTTATGATTCCATTAAAAAAATAAAAAACAAATAAAAGGACGTCATGGCTCTCTACATGGGCCGGTCCAAATCACACAGGTGGTGCACGTGTGTTCCCTGTCGACCTATGATCAAATTCGGAAGTAGGATGTAAATGGTACTAGATCATCGATGGTGCGCGTTGCCGCATTCGTCCATTTTTCCAATATAATGATAGAAAAATTCATAAATATATAATGGCATGGAATATGGATGTTAAATAAAAAAAAAGTTGCTTAGAATTTAAGGACACCGAACTGAATACTTTGGATTAGCAAAACAGAGCAGCATGTAATGTAGTTGTAAGATCAGCCACTAAAATTTGTTTCCAATATGCTAGGAGTTTTAGCTACAACATCACATTGTATGGTAAAAAGATAATTCTAAAGACGTTGTACAATCAGCCTTAAACAATCTTCCTTAGCAGTGAAATCCGAAGCACACACATCAACTTGTTTGATCTTGATTTTCTTATTTAGTATTGATGGTTTCTACTGTTCTTGCCCATCATAAGCCACGCTTGTTCTTGACTTTAATGCTTCACATCTCATTGGTAGTTTATCAATTGATCATTTTGTAAACGTTGGTTCTCACTCATGAACTGATCTGTCCTATTTCAGAATTGATGGTAAATATTTTAAGAGGACAATAAATTGGTGAAAGTAAAGTAATTTTATTTATTTTATACCAAACAATTATATTGAGCACTAGACCATTCCAAACCATTATACCGAGTATCTAAAACCCCCTTCTTTTAAAGGTATATTAATAATACTACGAGCCAAAAAAGCATATAATCATGAAATGCATATTAGTAATAAGTGCTTATCATAAGAACAATAAGAGAAGTGTAAGAGAAGTGTACACGGAAAGAAAAAGCTCCATGCTTTTGAAATTTGACAAAAATAGGTTGGTTTTTTCAGTTCTTGTAACTTCACAAGAGAGAGAAAAAAATGTAATCTAAGGGATCATCACATTACTTCACAATATCTGGGAAGGTCATTCTTACCCGTCTTGGCAAATGTTAGATTAACCTTCACTATTTTTAGGATAAAATCTTCAGTGCATAATCTCGATTCGATAAATATGGTTCTTTTTTATTATCATCTTCTCCCTCTGTAAAGAAATATAAGATCATATAGATCACTATCCATACATGTATATAAATTATAAGCTTGAGGATTTTCTGGCTAACAATACACTAATATGATGGCATCTATTTTGTTTTCAAAAGTAGCAGTTTCCCCTACCTGAGTTACACTGCATCATGGCCAATCTAAGGGCAAGGATTTGAATGAGATATTAGATTGAATCACTTTTTCGTAGTTGATAGTTCTGGTCATTTTTCGATGTAAAGTGATACATTTACATAATCTGTCCAACTGAATACTGTATTTATGTGACCTAGTAAGATTAGCAGGGATAGTTATGGATAGTGTTATTCCACAAAAACTAAGAGACATAATTAGGTTTATATAATATGAGTAGTGAGAAAAACGCGAGCCAACAAAATATATTGATTTTACTTTATAACTTGAACACCACAAAGGGAAACTTCTCACAGAAGCTTCTCAACCAACTAAAAATGCTTGTTGTTGTACAACTCTCATAAATACACTTCATGTCTTCATTTACATGTTTAAGTTCAGAAATCAGTGCAAAAGGAATATTATAAAATCAGAATGCACTATGCATCACCGTAGCAGAAGGAGGATGCTTGCAGCCCAAAAACATTTATGTCATTTGCTTGGTCATATATGTTATAAGTGAACCGTGCACAACTTTATAGTCAAATCTGGTCCCTCTATAACCCACATGACCAAGCGAAAATGCAGGGTAACGATTCATTTACCTCGAGCGTTCAACATCAATGGGTATAAACACCTAACTCTTTCCCCTAATTCATAGTGAAGTCAAACTCCACAATGACCAGGCGTATCATTGGTGCCTCCCACTCTAAGTTCTGAATCTAGCAGAATTGACACAAATTGAATTCGTAAATGTATAGAAATTATAAGCTCGAGGATTTTCTGGCTAACAATACACTCATGATGGCATCTATTTTACTTTCAAAAGTAGCAGTTTCCCCAACAGGAATTACACTGCGTCATGGGCAACCTAAAAGGCAAGGATTTCAGTGAGATATTAGATTGAATCAGTTTTTCGTAATTGATAGTTCTGGTCATTTTTCGGTGTAAAGTGATACATATGCACATTGAGTTGATAGTCTTCTGTCTCATGAAATCTACCTAGAGGTGACCAATCTTGCACAAAATTCAAACAGGAATATGAAAACTTCCATAGGATATCTTGTTGTGTTGAAATGCAAACAAGAACCTCGGTATATCAACATCATGCTCCTGCAATATCACAACTAAAAGTTAGCACACACACATACACACGGATGGCCATCATCTTCGACCAAGGTGAAGGTTTTCTAAGCAGAACAACGACACAGGTTTCACCTTCACTTTGAGTATTAACAGTAGAAAATTTAATAAAGTACTCGTATAAGGCACTCAGAAGAATCTCAAGTAGATGTATTATGAGCAAGACTAAGTTAATGAACAATTGTAGAATAAAAACTGAATAAGGGAGAAACATATTATTACTTTTTCAGATTCAATCTTATAGAACGATAAAAATTAGAAATTGATAACAAAAACTAAAATGAAGATTTGTAAATTTTGCAATACGTAGGGCACCTCAATAATGAAAATATACGAGGTAAATTAGAAGTTGAAAGCGAGATCAGACCCCAAAATAGAAGGTGGTGGAATCAACAAAATACAAAAATATGAAACCTCGTTAGCATGTCAGTTTTACCACATAATATTATTCTTTTGCCCACCAATTAACCAATGCCGGCAACACATTCATCTAATAATAAAAACAATTAAGAATATGTGTCATCTAACAAACACTATAATATATACAAATGCATGCTAATGGTAATAACAATCAACAGCCTCAACGCGTGGCTTTGCAACCCTCGGGAGAGCAAATTACCTAATATTTGCAGTGTAACATGTAAACGTACATTTTGCACATAAAAACAAAGATTGAACCTGTAGAAGTCTTAGGTCCCTGCCAGTTCCATTGGTGGAGGCACGTACGGGCCAGGCTGTGGAAGCCGTATAAAAGAGACGAGCAGCCTAAGGCCAGGCATGCTATGGCGCCCAGGCCTGGACTCGCCTTCCCATCCTCCAGTCCTCATCCTCTGACCATCAATTGCTTGGTAAAGCCTGGCTATGTAGTCAAATGACTATAAGACTCAAGGTATACGTATTCAACAAACAATTGCTGCAAATTTGCCATATAAGCAATATTTGAAAATTGATGACTCAGTTTCACTCGTAATCTGCTTTGGATGACAATTGGCTGGATATGTACAGTACAATAATAAAACTGAGGAAATAAAGTCCTAATTAACTTTCCCGGTATCATACTATCACGCGATCAACAAAATCCCTTGACAGTCAGTACCTCTGCTCCATGCATCTTTTTGCTATCGAAGCCTCTCTATGACCCTGGTCCGCAGGTAGCCGCCACGAGAAAATTGGTTATTTGCCATTTTCAATACCTGGCTTCGCAAAATTGCCACTTTCAACGTTGGCTATGCAAAATTGCCACTCTGCTCTTTGGCTTCTTGATTACCATACCACCTCTCTCTTTTTAGTGATTTCCTTTTCCTTTTTTACATTTATAAGCATAGGAAAAGACCAAACTACTCCTGATTATATATTCACGTACTGATTGATGAGATCTCCATACAACAAGCATCTGCTTATGTGACATCCCAAAATACGTGGACAGCCGATCTCGTGCTGCCCAGAATACGTGGACAACCGATCTCGTGCTGACCAGAATACGTGGACAACCGATCTCGTGCTGCCCAGAATACGTGGACAGCCGATCTCGTGCCTATACACATCTCCTCTTGCCTATACGCAGCGGCCGCCGAGCAGCCGCCGATCTCCTCAACGTCGTGCACCGCCGATCTCCTCAACGTCGTGCGGACGAGTACGTCAACGTCGTGACGCCCATCTCGTCGACGCTCTCGTCAACGTCGTATGTCGCCGATCTCTTCAACGTCGTGCGCCGCCAATCTCGTCGACGCTCTCGTCAACGTCATCTCCCGCCGATCTCGTCGACGCTCTCGTCAACGTCGTCTGTCGCCGATCTCGTCGGCGCCTTATTCATGGATTCTGGACGGTATAATGCTGCTATTCTTCCACTTTCTGCAGTTTTCAGAGATGAAAAGGACTGTCAATGTGTCCCAGGTTCGGTTTAACTTTCTGCACTTTTCAGAGATGAAAAGGACGGTATGCCTTGGCTTTGTGACATGTCAACATGTATGGTAAGCCATGTCAACATGTCTGGTAAGCCATGTCAACATGTCTTGGCCTTTGTGACATCCCAAAAGAGAGTAAACCTTGAACAATTTGTGCATGAGTACTACTCTGTGGGTAGATTCAAGGCTGCTTATGGGAGAGAGATTGAGCCAATGACAGATAAATCACAATGGCCACGCGTGGATCTACCATTTGTTGTGGGGGCACCACTTGCAAAAAGAAATAAAGGAAGACAGAGAAAACTGAGGATCATAGGATGTCTTGAAGGTGGACACAAGAAGAAAGGTGTAAATGACACTTCCAAGGATGATAGCATTGGTCCCACCAATTCTAAGGGGAAGAAAATGATTAGAGGGCCAGTGACTTGCAAGAAATGTGGCGAAAAGGGTCATAGGCAAGCTAGTTATAAGTGTCCACTCAATGGAACCAAAAAAAGGCAAGTGTTTTTATTTTATTCAAAGCTTAAATTATCACATCATGCCAAAAATTTTAAAAAATATTGAATTACAGGAAGAGGAAGCCTAGAAAGAACAGTACAAAAGTTAGACCAGCTGAACCTAGCAGCCCACTAAGACCTACTAGAGAACAAATACTACATGATAGTCCAACCATGGTCACCAGAAGGTAAGCTTCAACGACCAACATCTCTATGTTCAACAATGTCCAACTGGAAGAAAAATATTTTATCTAAATGTGATAGCATACATGTGTGCAGCCGCCTTGCTATCTTGTTGGGGGAGGGTAGTTCTTCACAAACCACTAGAACTACTCCAGAGAGGATGACAACTACAACTCCACCAAAGAAGATGACCCCAAGGAGGATGCCGACAGCAGCTCCACCAAAGAAGATGACTCCAAAGAGGAAGCTACTGGTTGGATGAATTATCTGTTTGAAATGTGCTTGTTATGGGAGAAATGAACTCACTAGTAGTTTTATTCACTCTGAGATGTGATCTCATAATTTCCATGAGCTTGGAACTCAAAATTTAAGCTAGTTTTGAGATGCAACAATTTATGTCTCATTATTATTCTTGTCATGTGAACAAAAAACTACAATCCGAACAAAATGACTATCAGCCCATAACAACATGGAGCATACATCCTATGATTTGACCATTAATCCTATGATTAAACTATCTCAGCAATCATGCAGCATCGAGGCATGTGAAATTTGATCATTAATCCTATGATTAAACTAAAAACATACATCATCAGAATACCTCCTTATTGTTGTCCCCTTTGTCTGAAGTTAGCAAAAGCTGGAACCCTCTCCCTCAACCTCCTCATCCTCCTGGGACTCTCCTTCCTGCCCCTACTGTCTCCTTCAGGCGACCGGGACGAGCGACGCAAGCGCCGCGCGGGCACACTGGCAGGCGGCGACAGCGGTGGTCGGGCAGGGCGAGCTCAACGACGGTGGTGGAGCGGGGCGGTGGACGGGCGGGACGGTTGGTCGGGCGGGGCGAGCGTCAACGACGGTGGTCGGGCGGGTGGGCGGGGCGGTGGTCTCTCGGGCGGGGCGGTGGTCGAGCGGGATGGGCGGGGCGGTGGTCTCCCAGTCAGATGTATGTACAATTAGGGGTAGTTTGGTCTTTTCCTATGCTTATAAATGTAAAAAAGAAAAAGGAAATCACTAAAAAGAGAGAAGTGGTATGGTAATCAAGAAGCCAAAGAGCAGAGTGGCAATTTTGCAAAGCCAACGTTGAAAGTGGCAATTTTGCGAAGCCAGGTATTGAAAATGGCAAATAACCAATTTTCTCAGCCGCCACAACCTCCATCCGTCTCCGTCCTCGATCTTAGCCGCGAGGCACGGCCAGCTCCGTCTAGCCACGGACAACCATCTCCGTTGTCGCCCGCGTCCCGCGTCCACCGGGTGAATGAACCGCCCCAAGCGCATCCCGGGCTAGATACCCTTGAGCGGCTGCCACTGGATCTGGTACTGGATAACCTCGCGCACATCGCGCATAGCCTGGATCCACTGGCGCCTCGTGTGCCGTGTGCATCGTGTCTGTATCGGTTGCACCTCCTCTCTGGAGCGATTTTTTTCACGAGACGCAAAGGTTTCTTCGTTGCTTTGGGCATGAGCGGGGATAATGGGCCCGATGCAACCCAATTAACCAGATGGCTCAGAAAAAAGCTACGGGAGCCGCTGCCTTGCGACATTGAGCCCACTTCGGCATTAACGCACAACTTAGCGAAGATCCAACGGTGAAAAATGCCCAGTTAACGAAATCCACGGCCAGAAACGTCTAATTATTGAGAGGACAGGAATTAGGTGCTGTTTTACTGTTCTTCGTTGCTTTGGGCATGAGCGGGGTAATGGGCCCGATGCAACCCAATTAACGAGAGGGCTCAGAAAAACCTACGGGAGCAGCTGCCTTGCGACATTGAGCCCACTTCGGCATTAACGTACAGCTTAGCGAAGATCCAACGGTGAAAAATGCCTTGTTAACGAAATCCACGGCCAGAAACGTCTAATTATTGAGAGGGCAGGAATTAGGTGCAGTTTTACTGTTCTTAACATAAACGGCTTTCGTAAGTCCCGCTTAGTTAGTTTTCCTAACGTGGGTTCATTTTGATCGGGGAAAAAACTTCATTAAACTGTTAGACCATATGCGGGCTTAAATGGTATCCATTTTACATTTTACATATGTATTAATAGGAAGGAGGTCTCCTTTTTTGAAGAGTTGGAAGAAGCAACTAGTTGACGAGGGTTCTTTTCAAAGCCTTTGAACGATCACTCTCACGTGATGTCACTTGACATGTTCTCAACCGCCGTCACGTGTCACGTCCTGAGCGTTTCTTTAGATTTTTTTTTATTTTTTTGCACGCGTTTTTGACTTTTTAGTCGATTTTTTTCGTTTTCGATGTTCTGGTTTTTCCACCGGTATTTCTTAGCTTTTGGACGAAAAAAAATTCAACTTTTTTCGTGAAAAAAGCAAGCATGTTTTTTCTTCCATGAAAGACACATATTTGATTTTGCGAGAGGCACGACCATGCCTCTCAGAGATGAAAAAAATCCATGTTTTTTGCTTTGTTTTTCTTTCGCAAGAGGAACGGTTTTGCTTCCGCTAGAGGCACGGTTTTGCTTTCAGGAGAGGCACGATCGTGTCACTCAGAAACGGGAAAAAACATGTTTTCAATTTTTTTCTTTCGCGAGAGGCACAATTTTGTTTTTCGAAAGGCACGGTCGTACCTCTCGAAAACGAAAAAACGCATTTTCTGTTTTTTTTTATGAGAGGACGTTTTTTCGCTTCCGTGAGACGCACGACCGTGTCTCTTGGAAACAAAGAAAACATGTTTTTTTTCTTCTGTGGTAGGCATGATTTTTTAGTCCATTTTTTTGTGTAATTTTTTTTATCAATATCTGTTAACACGGTATTTAATTTTGAAGATCTCGACGCAAGAAATCCAACCGTGAAAATGCTTCAAGATTTGAATGCACAGTTAAAGCGATAAAATATTTTAAAAATACGGATCTACGAAAAAAGTAAATACTCCCAGGTTGTGACAAGTGACACACATACAATTTTCCACTTTTCATAATCTGAGAAGTTGGGAGTGACCTTTTAAAAAAAAGTATTCCTTAATTAGTGATTCTGAGAGCTGGAGTTTGCAATGCAGAAAGAAAAGAAAAAACATAGTATTACCTCTAATCACGATATACCATGGCGGCCTGGTACTCTTTCGAAAAGGCAACCTACTGTTATGGGCCTTACACGGGCCAGCCCATAAACCATCTCAGCCGGGGTTCTATCACTCGCCGAGCGAGAGCTGAAAAGGCGGAGACAGGAAGAGGTGTGGCATCATCGTCTTCCTCCTCTCTTATCCGGAACTACACCATGCTCCCGATGTCCGTCCACCCCGCTACTACGCCGGCCCTCGCGTCGCGGCCCCGCGTCTCCCTGCCCAGACCTTCCACACCCTCCTCCTCTTCCAGCCTCGTCCACCTCAAGAGCAGGAGGCCACCCCTTCGCTCGCTCCGCAGCCTCACCGCCGCCGCCGCCGCCGCCGCCGTCGAAGCGGGGGAGCCATACTTCGGTTTGGGGGACGACGAGCCACTTGGCGGAGAAGGAGACGCGGAAGCCGTGGTCGAAAGCGAGGAGGTAATGGCCTTTTCAACTGCTCTGCTGAACTTGGGTCATCTTCTGCCCGTGCGATAAATCATTGGAATGTAGCTCAGCCCGTGGAAGTTGGTACATTGTTTTTGCACATAGAAGGAGTTCAGTTAGATTCCGTTTGCAAATGTACCGTCCTCCTGTTCACTGAAATTTATTAGGCCGTCCATTTCCACAGACAAATTGAGTCCGATGATGTCACAAAATAAAATTGGAGAAGAATGGTTTTGAACTTCTATACGTCTTTAGTGCATACTCCCTCCGTTCCTAAATACTCCCTTCGTTCATAAATATAAGTCTTTTAAACGATTTCACTAAGGGTCTACATACGGAGCAAAATGATTGAATCTATACTCTAAAATATGTCTATATACATCCGTATGTTGTCCACCAGTGAAATCTCTACAAAGACTTATATTTAGGAACGGATGGAGTATAAGACCTTTTAAAGATTACACTATAGACTAACGAATGTATATAGACATATTTTAGAGTATAGGTTCATTCATTTCGCTTCGTGTGATCTAAATGCTCATATATTTCTTTACAGAGGGAGTACTTTTTAAACGAATAGCATACGAGAATAGTCCCAAAGTCCACTGAAACTGAAATCCTGAAAATCATAACCACGTTACAGTACGGCACAAGCTTGTGGAGGTAGTGTCCGACATCAGAAAGTCGACAGTGTGACAATGGTTTTGATTGTAAATCATTTTAATTTTGCGCTGTGCTAAAACAGCATAACTGGATTCACATGCCAGACAAAAATTGTAATGCCAGAATGAAATTTGAGATAATTTGAAACTTGTGCATGGCAGTACAAGGTGGAGGTGCCTGAAAAGCAGGACCCGATGCTGGTACTGAAGTTCATATGGATGGAGAAGAACATTGGCATAGCGCTTGACCAGATGGTTCCGGGTGTTGGTAGCATCCCCTTAAGCCCCTACTACTTCTGGCCGCGGAAAGATGCATGGGAGGAACTGAGAGCGAAACTCGAGGAGAAAGAGTGGATCTCGCAGAAGCAGATGATCATCCTTCTCAACCAGGCCACGGACATCATCAACCTCTGGCAGCAAGGCGGCGGCAGCTTGTCGACATGAGGGGCTCTATCTTCTCCCAACCTCACAACCTGTTTAGTGTCTTTCTTCTTGCTTTGTTGTTAATTAATGTTAAAGCCACAACGCCACATGGTACATGATCCTGTAGATCGATTCAATCTCTTCTCATATGATTCTGTTTGTGGAGAATGAATTTTGATTAATCCTTGCAAGGGTGGTGTGTTTGGGTTCGGTTATTGGCAAGGACGGTGTTTAAGATGATCGACCGTGAATGGTTCTACTCCCTTCGTCCTAAAATAACTGTCTTAACTTTATATTAGCTCTAGTATAAAATTATACTACGCTTAAGACACTACCTGCATCGGAATACCACTGGATGGACATATGACCAATATTCTGCCGGCTAGCTTGATCCTCGGCTACCATGCAATTTCAGCAGTCAAGAGTCAACACCCCTGACAAACCTTAGCTAGAAAAAAGAATGGGATTTCCAGCGTCCGGCTTCGCCATTGGTACTACTCCGTCCTTGTCTATTGGTCTTCGTATTTTGTCCCCAAATTTGGTCGTAGATTAAACTACCGAAGTATAAGTTATATGTCACGAGACTTATATTGTTGAATTTATATTGGAAACAGGTTTTCGTTGTTACTTCTTTTGCGGTTTATAGCCTACTTTTTGGTGCTTAATAAAGCAAAGGTCAACGTTTGACCCAAAATGAAAAGAAAAGACTAGTAAACCTGGACGGAGGTAGCTTCAAAGAAAAAAAAACTTCACCGTTGATTATCCCGGTGGACCCGCACATGCGCGTCGGTGACCGGATTTTTTCACTGTTTTAACATTTTTTCTAAACGTAAGCACAAAATGAACCAGATTTAAAACCATTTCACGATCTGACTCTCTTAGAAACGCCACAAGCCGTGGCGTTGCTGCCTCACTATGCAACGCCTGTCTACCGTGGCATTGCTGCCCTACATAGATACGCCTGTCAACTGTGGCATTTTTTCTTTTCTGCAATGCCAGTCTACAGTGGCGTTGCAGACCCACGGTGAAACGCCAACAGTGCTGGCGTTGCTGTCCTACAGTGACACGCCTGTCTACCGTGACGTTTTTTCTTTCTTGCAACGCCAGTCTAATGTGACGTTGCAAGCCGATTGTGAAACGCCAACAGTGCTGGCGTTGCAGACCCACTATGGAACGCAGCGACGACATCCAGCCAGCCCACGGCATGCTGTCAGCAACATGTGTACTGCTGAAACGCCATGGACCATGACGTTTTACTCGTGGTCTGCAACGCCACATTAGACTGGCGTTTCTATGTGCGTCTGCAACGCCATATTAGACTGACGTTTCTATGTGCGTCTGCAATGCCACGGGCTCTGGCGTTTCAAAAAAGGTCAGATCGTGAAATAGTTTCAATCAGAGTTCATTCCGTGAAATACTTTCATCCCACGGGTTAAAATCGTGAAAAAAAATCCTCGGTGACCGGCCAGAGCTGAAATCCTGGGAAGGCCTCCGCGGTACCCCGCAGGAGGTGGGCTTGGTGCGAGTTCGAGCGCGAGCTACACTACGCGCGCGCACACACATCCAAATGACTTGGGCCGCTGGGCTTCTGTGTACATGCGGCTATCAAGTGGTATGCCGGGCTGCCGTCATGTGTTGCGCGCTGGGCGCATCCACGAGAGCATATGTTTTTTTTTCAATTTTCTTCTATTTTCCTAGGTTTTTTAGAAAAAATATATATTTTTCTGCATGAAGCATGCTGTGTGAAAATCACAGTTGTGCTTCACGGTGAAGCATATGTGTGCTTCTCGAAAAATGAAAAACATAGTTGTGATTCACGGTGAAACACAACTATGAAAAAGCAGTTGCTTCCCGAAGAGTTAAAAATCACAAAATGAGCTTTTGTTTTTTTTGTTTTAGGTTTTGCAGTTTTGTCTTGAGGAAAAAGTCTATTCAAACATATTAACATGAGATCTAGTATTAAAAATCTCGATGAGAGAAACATAACTGCGAAAATGGTTTTATAACTTCAACACATGGTTTAAGAGATAAAATATTTTGAAAAAACATATCTATAAAAGAAGACTCACGCTATGACAAGTGTCATATATGCAGTGCGTCACTTGTCGCCGTCGCCAACAGAGAAGATGTGACCTTTGCAAATAATAGCAATAAACTCATCATTAATGATTTCACCTACTCTCTCCCTCCCTCCCTTTCCTGTGTGAAAGGACGTGGATGTCGCCTAGAGGGGGGGGGGGGAATAGGCGTTTTAAAATAATTACGGTTTAGGCTTGAACAAATGCGGAATAAAACTAACGTTTAATTTGTCAAGCACAAAAACTACAACAACTAGGCTAACCTATGTGCACCAACAACTTATGCTAAGCAAGATAAACAACTAAGTGATAGCAAGATATATGACAATAAACAATATGGCTATCACAAAGTAAAGTGCATAAGTAAAGGGTTCGGTTAAGAGATAACCGAGGCATGCAGAGACAATGATGTATCCCGAAGTTCACACCCTTGCGGATGCTAATCTCCGTTGGAGTGGTGTGGAGGCACAATGCTCCCCAAGATGCCACTAAGGCCACCGTAATCTCCTCACGCCCTCGCACAATGCAAGATGTCGTGATTCCACTAAGGAACCCTTGAGGGCGGTCACCGAACCCGTACAAACAAGGTTGGGGCAATCTCCACAACTTAATTGGAGGCTCCCAACAACACCACGAAGCTTCGCCACAATGGCATATGGCTTCGAGGTGACCACGAATGCTCGGGGCAATCTCCACAACTTAATTGGAGACCCCGACGCTTGCCCGGAGCTTTACACCACAATGATTGAGCTTCGAGACACCACCAAGCTTCTAGGGGTACCAAGTACCCAAAGGTAATAAGCTTCTCAACTTCTCACTTCCACGTATCACCGTGGAGAACTCAAACCAATGCACCAAATGCAATGGTAAGGGGACACGGAGTGCCCAAATCCTTCTCTCCCAAATCCCACCAAAGCAACTAATGCTAGGGAGAAAAATGAGAGGAAGAATGAATAAGAACACGAAGAACCCCAAGATCTATACCCAATGGGTTCCCCTCACTTAGAGGAGAAAGTGATTGGTGGAAATGTGGATCTAGATCTCCTCTCTCTTTTCCCTCAAGAACTAGCAAGAATCATTGGAGGGATTGAGAGTTAGCAAGCTCGAAGAAGGTCAACAATGGGGGAAGAACACGAGCTAAAGAGATAAGGTTCAATGGGGAAGAAGACCCCCTTTTATAGGTGGGGGAAAATCCAACCGTTATGCTTCACATCCCGCACAAAGCGGTACTACCGCTCATGGAGCGGCACTACCGCTCGGTAGGTTCACCAACCATGCTGAGGCCAAAAAGGATGCAAAAAACAGTCCGACGGAACGGTACTACCGCTCCTGGAGCGGTACTGCCGCTAGGGAGCGGTAGTAAAAAATTACTACCGCTCCGGGGGCGGTACTACCGCTGGATACTGAAACTGCTCTAACTTTCGCATACGGACTCCGAATTCAACGAAACCAAGTTTGTTGGAAAGCTAACGACATGGGCTAACACAATATTGATAGAAATATCAATAATAAGCAAGTGAGAAAAGTCACATAAGAAAATGGTGAGAACCCTTCTTTGAATAAGACCGGTAAAAACTCTCAACATCGAAAACATCATAGAAGATGCATATGGGCTCCGTTTTCGATGAACTCGAGCTTGTCATGAAGATGACCATAAGCTCTAAAACTCACAAAGAGAAACACCAAACAAGAACCAAGAAGTATGATGCAAGGATGGAAATGGTATGAGCTCTCAACGAACGATACGATCAAGCTACTCACTTGAGAGCCTCCCTTGACAGTACGACAATCTATCCTAAAACAGAAAACCTATCAAGGGAAAACCTATACCTTGCACCTCGTCCTCTTGAGCTAGATGACGATGATCTTGGCTTCCTCAAGATGGACCACCTTTCTTGATTGCGTTGGCTTGATGAAGACTAGTTGATTGCTCCCCCATACACACTATGGGTGAGCCGCTCTTCAGCATATCTTCACAAGTCCATTGCCACCATCCTCCACCACTTGACGTCATCCTCCATGGATTGTATGGGATCTTTCTCTTGACGCAAGCCCATGGAAACACACCTAAACCCACATAGAACTCTCACGAAGACCATGAGTTAGTACACAAATACGTAATGGACAATGCTTACCATACCATGGGATCACTTGATCCCTCTCGGTACATCTTGTACGCTTTGTGTGTTGATCATCTTGATTTACTCTTTGTCTGACGATCTTGATTAACCTTGTGTCTCTATGACCATTCTTTGGATAATACCTTGAATACCACCTTGGTCATCATATAAACTCCTTGAACCCAACAGATGGACTTCAAAAAGTGCCTATGGACAAATCCTATAAATATAACTTAAGACAACCATTAGTCCATATGAATTGTCATCAATTACCAAAACCACATATGAAGATATATGCTCTAACACACACACTCTCTCTCTCTCTATGTGTATGACGCCTAAAGAGTGATTGTAAGTGTCGGACCATTTAGCTTCCAAAACTAGCTACTAAAAAATGAATTACCACTTGTTATAAGTTAACAAAAATTAGTGAAATAAAAAAACTCAGGAATTAAAAAGAAGATTTTTTGTTAAAAAGTTCATGATTCTAAAAAGTGTTGAAGGATTTTGAAAAACAGCCATGAATTATAAAAGTGCTCACAAATTAAAAAATTCTTTATTTTCCTTAATATTCATGGATTTAAAATATTTAAGAGATGAAGGGGCTACACTACAGTGGCACACTCCTAGGGTTGCAGGGTTGGGGTCGGCGATGATATGCATCACTCTAAGCGAGCAACAAGCCTTAGTGTTGCTCTTGTAGCTAGTCCCCTCATGGACCTTGGGGCGCGTGCATGTATCCTCCACGAGCGAAAGACATGGCTTCACTACGAACAATCTCGATCGAGGTTGCCATGCAGGTAATCTGTCGTGCGGTTTCTTAAACAGATTTTTACCTAGAGTGTGGCCCAGATATCTCCCACTCCATTTTCGTCGATGCAATAAACATTCACTTTTTCTGATTTTTTTTTCTTTCCTCTTTCATGTATGTTTTCTCTTCTAGGTTTTTGAACAATTTTTGACCATAGAGTGTGACCCTGATATCTCCCACTGCATTTCATCAACTCTATAAACATCTCAACTTTTTATGTTTGTTCCTTTTTTCTTTTAGGTATGATTTTTCTTCTGGTTTTCTTCTCTTTTTTATAGTTTTCTATAGTACAAACATTTTCGATATATATTGGGAACATTTTGCATGGGGGATTTGTATGGCGATTTTTTCTAAAACAAACTGTTTTTTAATGCAAGTTGAACATTTTTTAAAAATTAAATTAAAATAACAGAGAAAATTAAAAGAAAAAACCCAGCAGGAAACCAGAAAACCGGACAAAACAAAACTGATAGAAAGAACAAAAGAAAATAAATAAAACCAAAAAGCTAGCGAAAAAACAAATTGAAGGTTCCCAGAAACCAGCTCAAAATGTTTGACACACAAAACCGGTTAGAACCAATTAACTCTGTGCATTTGATTTATTTGCTCTACATGTTTGGTTTATATGGTTTTTGATTTGTATGGTATAAAAACTTTACTAAATACAATATGAAACCGAGATACGGTTCGATTTCAGTATATACCAAGTTATTTTGGTATTGTTTACGTATATACCATACAAACCCATGTTGATGCGAATATAAAAATGACATATAAACATTTACAAATTTATGACCCAAAACACATATTTTTTTATACAAATAGTATATAACTCTATATGCATGCATGGATTCGATGGTTATGGATGTGCTTATCATTCTCTTCATGAGAAGTCTTACTACTTTAGAAGAAAAATCAATGTGCTTCACAGGGAATTTGGCTCATGTAGAAAAATGACCACTTGTATGGATGTATTTCTCAAAAAATGTAAATAAATTTTTAATTCAGTTTATTTGGTTAACTGTTTAGTTTTTTGGTATATACCTTAAAAGCCAAATTTAAAACGGCATTGAAAGTTCATACCATACCAAAACCATAAAACCCATAAAACTAGTTCGGTTCGGTTTTATTTTCGATATAGTTCTTTGATGGACGGTGGCTCATGTCAACTCGATGGTTAAGGCCCCGTTTATTGGTTTATAGGTTGCTACTAGAAATCGGTCATCCCATTAGCTTCTAGAAATTCAAGATTAGGTGGATCCTTTTATCTTTTTAATTCTGTTTACATCTATTTTTTATTTTCTCATATCTGAATTTTTTTATTTCAAACTCATGATTTTTTTGAATTCAAGAAGATTTTCAAATCTGCATATGTTCTTTCCCACCGCCGTCGTAATCTCCCTACACACTACTAAGTCGGTCCCATTCCTATTTCTCGTCCGCCGGCCTCGTCGACAGCAAGTGTAGCTATGACCCGCAATTTCATGTTTTCCGTGGTTTTTTTGCCCTTGCGACATCGAGGAGGTGGTGGTGGTGATGGCATGTTGCGATAATGTATGTCTAGTCTTTCCCTATGTCGACGATGTTTGATCCAACGCTGACTAAGGGTATGTGAGAGTTTGTGTCTCCTGATTTATTGGTTCCCATAAGATCTTGCCAGTTTATGTTTCTCTCGATCCATCTACTTTGAGATCTTCTTTAATGTTGTTTTGTGGCATGGTTTGATCTCTCTAATCCTCTAAGTAGGCATGGATTGAAAGCATGTACCATGGGAAGTGATGCTTCAATCAATGTTGATTGAACTATTTATAGATCTCGTCTCAAGGGTGAGCGGCTATTGTGGCCTCTAAAGTCTTGTATGGCGAAGGCATTTGCAAGTGTCTCTTTTCTTTACTATTGGTTCAATCCAATTTTCAATCCCTATCTGAAGAAGTACAATCGAAGGAGGAAGAAGAATGGTACCATAATTTATAGTGTAAATTTATTTTTTATTGATCGTAAGGCATTCAGTATCTGTCTAATGGACTATTATTTTTACTCCTCATACTAATCACATCTAACATGAACTTTAATTGTCCTTTTTAAAAAATTAGTGTTTCGATCGCATCTAAAATATGAATTAGGATTTCTATAGAATAGAAAATATTCAAGAAACAAGAAAAAGAATCAAGAATGTAAAGGAAGATTAGTTATTGAAGTTTCATGACCTAAATAGATGTTCATATATTTTAAAAAATAACCATGATTTTTCAAAAAATTCACATATTGATAAATATTAAAAAACTGAACTTTTTTCATGAATTTAGAAAATATCTAATAATATGGAAAGTAAAAAGATGGTGTCTACAAATGTTCATGAATTGAAAATTAAAATATTAATATTAAGGCTAAAATAAGCACAAGTCATAAAAGAACAATCAACATGTAAAAAAAATAGAACATGTCTAACCGGCAAAGATAAACACGAGAGAAAGAACAAAACGAAAAATCGGGCTAAACATTCTAGAATTTCCTCACCACCGGGAAATCCACTCTTATCACATGGGCTGGCCCGTTAGCTGATGGGTGTGCATTTTGTTATTCGATGCAGTAGGCGCGAAGCAGAAAATTTCCCAACATAAGTGGTGGTCTGGTTAACACATATATTTTTATTTAGAAAATTATGATAACATCATAAATATTATTTAAATGGAATATAGTTATTACTTACTTTTTTTGCTCCACCTTTTTTAAATTTGTTCATATAGTTTGTGAGATTTGCTCTCATATATTAGATAATTCTATCCTTGTCGTTTTAAGAGTTCCATTGGAAGCATACAACTATTTTATGCCATGATTAATACAATTTTAGACTGTTCATATAAATACAATTTTAGGATGTTCATATGTCTTGAAACAAATGTTCATTACTTCAACACCTATTGATCAATTTGAGAAAAAGTTACAACTTTCAAAATATATTCACGCATCTCAGAAAAAATCTTCATATATTTGCCAAAAGGAAAAAAAAGGAAAGATGAAAATGAAAATAAAAAGTAAGTAAAGAAAAGGGAAAAGTAGTACAATAGAAAATGTCAAAGGGAAGTAGAAAAAATCTAAATAAAAACAAAAGAAAGAATATAAGAAAGCATGTTAACTTGAATAAATAAATTTATAGGGAAATTAGATAATTAATGAAAACAAAATTGAGAAAACATTTTTTAGGGGGAATTGTGCAAAACAATGAAACAGTAAAAAAATTCACTAACACATGTTGAGCCAGGCCATGCTGGTAGGGTGCTATGTGAAGGTGCCATATCCTGTGCGGTGAGAATATAATAGAAGATCCAATCTAGTTGGTCACAAGCTTGCCTTAAAAAAATTATGACGATTTCCATGCAGAAATGGTTGTACATTTTAAGATGACAGATGCAACCTCACCCACCTTGGGAAACATTTTTTTTTTGCACTGCCATTTTGTTTGGAGAGGTATAACTCCTACATCAACTCTTTCATATGGAAAAAGGACCGGCCAGTTGTTGCGGATATTGGTCAACATATCAAGTAACCAGATTATCATGTACACGACTAGTACTATTGTAAGTTTGCTTCTAACTTAGAATGTCGTATACGGAAAGGGGTCTATTACATTTTTAGCAACATAATTTAAGATAATACTTATTTACAAGGTCATAGAGTCATCGGCTCATAGCCACAAATGAGCAGACACGGAAGTCTCTTCCCTTCGGTGTTTTAGCAATCCGACACATGCATCTTAAGATTCACCATAGTATGCCATTTTAATCATGTGTTTTTCTCATTTGTGCATTTTAATTGCGTCATTTGTATCAAATAGGCTATAACAACACAAAAGAATGTAGCAAAAACTTTTCTACATCGTATTATGGGTATGTGTTCGCATAAAAATTATTGGGGCTGCATTCATTTTGATTCTAAAATATTTACACTATCAATTATTTTTTCTCACGTTGTTCCACTTTAGTTCCTTAGTAATGTAATTTAGTTGTGTGTTAGAGGTGTGCATGGCTTGCATTTGAACACCGAGTATCACCCGACAAACCGCCGACGCACAGCTGCCTCCAGCTTGGCATGGAGTAGCAGGTAGGCCAAGGCGTGTTTCTCGAAAGCATAGGAAGCACCGCACACACTTTTTATCATCTCGTCAACTCGCAAGCACATGAATGGGTTGTTCCTCCTAGGTATGAGTGGTACGAACACACCTTTGTTTATAACGAGAGCAACACCGAGGTGTGAAATGAGTAATAGGGGCACAATCCTTCTAATGTGCAACCGACCCGTGGTGCAACAGTCGGATTTCAAACACGGCCTATGAATTTCTTCGGTACATGTCAAGTTGACTCAACTTCACTTGAATCTTCCCCGGATCCCCGAAGAACATCATCTTAGACTTAGATAGAAAATCACAGCACACGAAGAGATTTCCAACTATTCACTCGAATATGTAAGTTTTGATTGATCATGCATCTTGATTTCTTAAGCATACATCAAAGATATAAATCTCAAGTGTCACTTAGATCCCCTCAATAGTACAATCTTTCCTATGACTCAAAAAGGAAGAAATAAAACTGGAAAACAAAAGTCTTCACTACACTTCATATTCCTTTGTGCCAGCTCAATGTTCCTTGAACATGCATTTCAAAAGACTTCATTCTCACTGCATTTTTTAGGGATCATAACTCTCATCTTAAACCAAATCCCTTGGGATATCCACCTATGTATACTTGCAAACACGCTAGTCTCTTAACATGTCATTAATCATCCAAAACCCTTAGGTGACACTAGGTGCACTCACAACTTATTTTCATGTAGTATAGTAAGTATTTACTTTCTTCTTAATTTCAAATTATTTACTTATTCCAGTTTTGTTCATATAGTTTGTGATCTTTATTTCACACTCGTTGTTTAAAGAGTTCCATTTGAACTATATGACTATTTTATGACATAATTAGAATTACTTCTTACATTATTATAATTTTTGGATTTCGTATAAATACACTTTTAGGATTTTCATACATCGCAAAAAGTTCATACTTCAACACATAGTTTCCACAAAGTAATATTCATGTATTTTTTCATACATGTAGATCATTTAAAAATAAATCCTTACGACTTTCGATAAATACTGAGTATGTAAGAAAAACTTCATATATTCGCCACATGGAAAAAAGAAGGGTGCGAAATTAAAATAAAAAAGTAAACAAAGAAAAGTGAAAATGGGTAAAAATAGAAAATGTCAAAGCAGATAGAATAAAAGGTGAAAATACAAAAGAAAGAACAGAATAGAACATTTTAAACTCGAATAAGTATATTTTACAAGGGAAATTGGAAAAGCCAAGAAAAGCAAAAAATGACAAAAGCAACTAAAAAGTAGAAGCTCTCGCTCGCACATGTTGAACTAGACCATGATGGTGGGTGCTACGTGGAAGTGCCGTATTCTCTATTGTGAGAATAGAATAGAAGATCCGCTCTACTTGGCGGCTGCCAGGCAGAAATGGGTGTACGTTTTGACGATGAAGTATGCAACCTTAACCACTCCAATTTGTTGGAAGAGGTATAGCTCCTACATCATTTGTTTCTGACAGAAAAAGATTGGCAAATTGTTGAGGATGTAGGCCAAGAGGTCAAGTAACCAGATTATCATATACCTCTTTGTTCTTAAGTATAAGATGTTTTACATAATTCAATACTCCCTCCATTTCCTAATATAAAGCGTAAATTTAACCAACATGGGTGATTGCGACGGGAGGAAAAGTTGTACCATCAAAAACCTCATTCAAATACAAATTCAATGATTTTTTTTATTCAGCCGCAATCAATCTTGTTGGTTAAATTTATGATCAAACTTGATTCTCGAGAAAGCGCATGTGCACTACATTGTGAAATGTAGGGGGTACATATTAACTTAAATGAATGAACAAAAACACTAAAACGTGTCTATATATATTCGATTCAGGAAATGTTAGAATATCTTATATTTGTGAACGGAGGGAGTATATGTGTAATATTATTGTAAGTTTCCCAACCTTGTTTCGGTTTGATTCTAAATTCTTGTGCATCCTCAATGAACTTTCGCTCATGTTGTTTCAAGTTTAAACAAAGAAAAGTGAAAATGGGTAAAAATAGAAAATGTCAAAGCAGATAGAATAAAAGGTGAAAATACAAAAGAAAGAACAGAATAGAACATTTTAAACTTGAATAAGTATATTTTACAAGGGAAATTGGAAAAGCCAAGAAAAGCAAAAAATGACAAAAGCAACTAAAAAGTAGAAGCTCTCGCTCGCACATGTTGAACTAGACCATGATGGTGGGTGCTACGTGGAAGTGCCGTATTCTCTATTGTGAGAATAGAATAGAAGATCCGCTCTACTTGGCGGCTGCCAGGCAGAAATGGGTGTACGTTTTGACGATGAAGTATGCAACCTTACCCACTCCAATTTGTTGGAAGAGGTATAGCTCCTACATCATTTGTTTCTGACAGAAAAAGATTGGAAAATTGTTGAGGATGTAGGCCAAGAGGTCAAGTAACCAGATTATCATATACCTCTTTGTTCTTAAGTATAAGATGTTTTACATAATTCAATACGAACTACTCCCTCCATTTCCTAATATAATGCGTAAATTTAACCAACATGGGTGATTGCGACGGGAGGAAAAGTTGTACCATCAAAAACCTCATTCAAATACAAATTCAATGATTTTTTTTTATTCAACCGCAATCAATCTTGTTGGTTAAATTTATGATCAAACTTGATTCTCGAGAAAGCGCATGTGCACTACATTGTGAAATGTAGGGGGTACATATTAACTTAAATGAATGAACAAACACACTAAAACGTGTCTATATATATTCGATTCAGGAAATGTTAGAATATCTTATATTTGTGAACGGAGGGAGTATATGTGTAATATTATTGTAAGTTTCCCAAACTTGTTTCGGTTTGATTCTAAATTCTTCTGCATCCTCAATGAACTTTCGCTCATGTTGTTTCAAGTTTAAACAAAGAAAAGTGAAAATGGGTAAAAATAGAAAATGTCAAAGCAGATAGAATAAAAGGTGAAAATACAAAAGAAAGAATAGAATAGAACATTTTAAACTTGAATAAGTATATTTTACAAGGGAAATTGGAAAAGCCAAGAAAAGCAAAAAATGAAAAAAGCAACTAAAAAGTAGAAGCTCTCGCTCGCACATGTTGAACTAGACCATGATGGTGGGTGCTACGTGGAAGTGCCGTATTCTCTATTGTGAGAATAGAATAGAAGATCCGCTCTACTTGGCGGCTGCCAGGCAGAAATGGGTGTACGTTTTGACAATGAAGTATACAACCTTACCCACTCCAATTTGTTGGAAGAGGTATAGCTCCTACATCATTTGTTTCTGACAGAAAAAGATTGGCAAATTGTTGAGGATGTAGGCCAAGAGGTCAAGTGACCAGATTATCATATAATTGTTGAGGATGTAGGGGGTACATATTAACTTAAATGAATGAACAAACACACTAAAACGTGTCTATATATATTCGATTCAGGAAATGTTAGAATATCTTATATTTGTGAACGGAGGGAGTATATGTGTAATATTATTGTAAGTTTCCCGAACTTGTTTCGGTTTGATTCTAAATTCTTCTGCATCCTCAATGAACTTTCGCTCATGTTGTTTCAAGTTTAAACAAAGAAAAGTGAAAATGGGTAAAAATAGAAAATGTCAAAGCAGATAGAATAGAAGGTGAAAATACAAAAGAAAGAACAGAATAGAACATTTTAAACTTGAATAAGTATATTTTACAAGGGAAATTGGAAAAGCCAAGAAAAGCAAAAAATGACAAAAGCAACTAAAAAGTAGAAGCTCTCGCTCGCACATGTTGAACTAGACCATGATGGTGGGTGCTACGTGGAAGTGCCGTATTCTCTATTGTGAGAATAGAATAGAAGATCCGCTCTACTTGGCGGCTGCCAGGCAGAAATGGGTGTACGTTTTGACGATGAAGTATGCAACCTTACCCACTCCAATTTGTTGGAAGAGGTATAGCTCCTACATCATTTGTTTCTGACAGAAAAAGATTGGCAAATTGTTGAGGATGTAGGCCAAGAGGTCAAGTGACCAGATTATCATATAATTGTTGAGGATGTAGGGGGTACATATTAACTTAAATGAATGAACAAACACACTAAAACGTGTCTATATATATTCGATTCAGGAAATGTTAGAATATCTTATATTTGTGAACGGAGGGAGTATATGTGTAATATTATTGTAAGTTTCCCGAACTTGTTTCGGTTTGATTCTAAATTCTTCTGCATCCTCAATGAACTTTCGCTCATGTTGTTTCAAGTTTAAACAAAGAAAAGTGAAAATGGGTAAAAATAGAAAATGTCAAAGCAGATAGAATAGAAGGTGAAAATACAAAAGAAAGAACAGAATAGAACATTTTAAACTTGAATAAGTATATTTTACAAGGGAAATTGGAAAAGCCAAGAAAAGCAAAAAATGACAAAAGCAACTAAAAAGTAGAAGCTCTCGCTCGCACATGTTGAACTAGACCATGATGGTGGGTGCTACGTGGAAGTGCCGTATTCTCTATTGTGAGAATAGAATAGAAGATCCGCTCTACTTGGCGGCTGCCAGGCAGAAATGGGTGTACGTTTTGACGATGAAGTATGCAACCTTACCCACTCCAATTTGTTGGAAGAGGTATAGCTCCTACATCATTTGTTTCTGACAGAAAAAGATTGGCAAATTGTTGAGGATGTAGGCCAAGAGGTCAAGTGACCAGATTATCATATAATTGTTGAGGATGTAGGGGGTACATATTAACTTAAATGAATGAACAAACACACTAAAACGTGTCTATATATATTCTATTCAGGAAATGTTAGAATATCTTATATTTGTGAACGGAGGGAGTATATGTGTAATATTATTGTAAGTTTCCCGAACTTGTTTCGGTTTGATTCTAAATTCTTCTGCATTCGCAATGAACTTTCGCTCATGTTGTTTCAGTTTAGGCTCTTGTTAATGCCATTTAGCTGCGTGTTGGCGGCGTGCCTGACTTTGCATTTGAACGCCGAGTATCATCACCCGACAAAACCGCCAACGCGCACCTGCCTCCAGCTTGGCCTGGGGCAGCGTAGGAAGCACCGCACGCACTTTTTATCATCTCGGCCACTGGCGAGCACATGAATGGGGTGTTCCTCCCAGGTACGGGCGGTACCAACACATCTTTGTTTAGCTGTAGCAAGTACTGACCGATAGGATTAAAAACCAGCGCATCCCCGAATAACACTTGCCAACAAAGTAACATGCCACTTTGATTACGCAGCAACTTCCCTATGAATTTGTCCCCGGAAGCCGAGGCCTTTTCTTGCCAGCATATATATGTTTAAGAAATGAGAGTTGCACCTGAAAAGGACGAGGGTACGTACCCCCATTTGGAAATGTCCTGCAGGACCCCAATCTCGTCATCTTGCCGTTTTCGCCCATCCGATGATTGACACTTGTGGCTGCGGCGATTAGACTATTGGGAATACGAGGGGGAATCGATCAGGTGGTCTTTGGCTCATCGCTTTCTGGTTCTGGAGTGAGTGGTGGCTGAGTCAGACGGCCGTGCATCACGCCTGGGTCGTCGTGAGGCACTGAGGCTGCTGCTTGGCATCGTCCTGTGGTGCTCACATGCGTGCAACTTGGATCCAAAACCTACTTGTTTTGTTATGTACGGGCTGCTATGTTTAGTAAACAGGAAAAAGAGGTCTGGTGTACGGAAATATACGCGTTTGGTTCCACAGATCGACCCCTTTACGGAGTAGGGAATAGCAAGCAACAACCACATTTTTTTCCTCTCAAAAAAGAAAAAAACAACCACAATTTTTCTTTCTTTCTTGAGGCATACTAGGTACGGTTTCACATAAATAAACGATTTTACCCTTGTATTTCTTAAGGGAAAAACTTACCTTCTACCGCCGATCTCGCGCCCACGTCTGCTCGCTTCGTGTACGTAAGATCGTCTTTTGGTCCAACGGTCGATAGCATCCGCACCCACGTTCACGGGTCTGCAACTCAGCTATTATTTCAGAAACGCTTTTTGCAACAGAGCGCTTGTTGCAGGGCTCTGTAATGGTTAGATCTAGCAGCGGGGAGGCGTAGCACCGTGCCCCTCAGACAGAGGCGGCGACTGGGTGGTCGACGGCGGCTAGGCAACCGCGGCAAACCAACAGCTCTGGCGACGACTATGCGATCTAAGGTCGATGACGGCTATACAAGCAACATGTGTGCATCCTTTTCCGCTGGGAGGGAGATGTTGGCGAGGAGTCTCACCGGATCCGACGAGATTGACGACGAGCTTCGCAGTTCCGGTCCTCACCGCCGGCAACATGAAGGCACTCTAGTGGGCTCCTCTTGGAGGGGAGCAATCGATACATGTTGGGGGATGGGCGGCGCTGCTACTTTCTCGCTGGCGGTGTTTTCTTTTTCTTGCAATTTCTTGCAACATCCTCCCAGTTGCAAGAAAGATTCTGCAACATCACGAATGTTGCAAAAATTTCATCCGTCGATACCTTTATTTTGAAAAAAAGTTGTAACAATACCTTTGTTGCAAAAAAAATATCCGCAACACAACCATTAATGCAAAATAAATAAATCTGCAACACAATCCCTGTTACATATTTGTTTTTGCAACACAATCTTTGTTATAAATGTTTTCGCAACAAAGCCGTTGTTGCAGGAATTAATAAATGGGGAAGGGGACAAGCGGGGCGTAACAGAAGATTGATCGGACGGACGCGCGTAGATCCAACGGCCATCGAGGTGACGGACATATAGCACACGTTTGCCGGTGGACGCGTAGCAGTCCCATTTCTTAATTATCTCAAAACTTCAAAAGAATGTTGCGGGTGGAAACATCAATATGCGTAACAGTGAATCTGAATTGTGTCACGAACGAAACCTATCCATAGTTAAAGAAGTATACGCAATAGTAAATCTGAATTGTGTTTCATTGGATATGCTTCGTTTTTTTCTTGAAGCATATAGGTACAATTCCACAAAAATAGAGTTAGCCTGTAGTTAAAGAAGTCTCTTCTTTTGATATTTTTTTCTTTGTGTTTCATGATACACACACTTGACATATTCGAGACTAAACTTCAAAATATATTTGCGGGTCACAATATCAATATATGCAATAATAAATCTGAAATTTGTCATGAATGAAACCTACCATCTCGCAAAAAAAGAATGAAACATATCCCACTGGTGATTTGAGACAATACACAAACAAACATGCGGGGTTGGAGGCCCAACGTGTATGGGCTCGGCCCATAGGCTCAATAAACTAACTAACCGATTGGATTCCGACCTTTTATCCGTTATAATATGCTGAAAATATTGGACTGAAATACATCACTAGTTTAACAAGTCAAAAATTGTTTGATTTAGGTTGTGAACTCGTTGATTTGATCAAATAAGGCCAAAACCAATTCGGGAGGGGGGAAAACCCGGCGACGTGGCTCTCACGTCATCATTCCTTTGACCCGTCGCGAACTAACTATTTTTTACAGGGTCTATTCACGAACTGATTGATTTTTGTCACAAACAATGCTAATGGCGTATGAAGGAAAAATATTTTGTGCTGCCTGGTACTCGAACCCAGGACATTTGGGGTTGCCATGCATCTTAGTGACCAATGGAACACGAGCTAAAAATGTTTTGCATGGATCTATTTAGAAGACCGTTAATTTTCCTCATAAACCATACTAACGACGTATGAAGGAAAAAAAACTATAAACCTTGTGTTTTTTACTGACCATGGAACATGAAATAAATAATTTTTACAAGGATCTATTTAGAAGGTGGCTGGTTTTTCTCACACACCATGCAAACGTTGTATGGAGAAAAGAAAACTATAGTCCTTGCACTGCCTAGCACTCGAACCCATTTTTCTAAACACCCCCTTATGATGGTTAAAGAAGGAACACATGCATTTGTGTGTGCATGGAAGGGTGGAGGGGGTATAATCTAGATTAAAAGAATATTGAGCTACCAAAATTTGTAAGCACTCACATTACAAGGGAAAAATAAGCATCTTTTTTCGGATGCATCTTTTTTGCGAATAATGTATCTTCAATAGCAAAGACAACAAAGGAAGGCAAGACAATGCCGCAAGGGGGGGGGGGTCCATTATTTGTCATTTTAATCCCATAAATTGACAATGACTCCAATGCAGGTTGATAAAACTTGAGAAGATTCACGATGATATTTAAGTGTCATCTAAAAAAAGTATCGACAACTCGAATCTCCAGCACGCAATTGAGAAGATTCGCGATGATATTTATGTTATCGTTCCTTGTCGCATATGTTAGGGCCACATGCGCTACACTTGTCTGTTGGGAGACTTCTCTTTCACGTCATCTTGTTAGCTATGCGTGGTTGAACGGTGTGCTAAAGTTCAAAGCTTATCTCGAACTCTTGAGCCCAGTTGGTACAAATTCATTTGCTCACAAGGTTTACTTTAGTCAGTAGAGAAGCAGTCAATAGTTCATTTAACTAGCCATGATGATGATATATTCAATTCCAAAATACTCTTACACTATCCAAATTTAATATTCCCAATACCAGAGACTTATTTTTTGGGGAATTAAACATGATAAAAAGGAAAATACCCACTCTTGTGCATTGGGCCTATATGCATAGCAGTCTATAACAAACCTTAACCGATGGTTACTTTGCTAGACAAGATCTTTCTTTGCCATGTGGCATGTATAAGATGATGGACACTTGGAATCCACGAGACTTTGGCATGCCCAAAAGGTAATGGCTCCCCATAAAGCCAAGTTGTACGTGGATGATCAAGCTACGATGTGCATGTTGCTGCTTGCCCCATTGGAAAGGGTGCATACTATGCTCGTATGCAAGTATTATGTGGCAGCATGAGCGTGGCATGAAATGCTCCTACACATTTCCATTTTTTGAAGTCTGCACGATTGCCTACCACCATAGTTTAGGTGCAGTAGGCGGAGGTAAGACCCGTTTCGTGAAGAAGCATAGCTTGTCGCGCCCTTTCTATAACTCATATAGTTAATGTAGTTAAGATATTTATTTTATGAGAGTTAAACTACTCATTTCGTACAAGTATTTGTTTATATGTTTGTATGCACAATATGATGGTTTCAACAACCTGCTACTAGAGTTGCCGGTAAAATATTCAATAATTTCATAAGTGAAACAAATAGTCCAACCTTAATACACATATAGCCAATGGTAGTACGACAACGACATACCACCTTACATAAATATAACAAAATAAAAAACGGTTAGCATGATTCCTTTGCATAGGGTTCCACTATAGTGGACCCGATGAAATGCATTTGATTGGCAGTGTAATTATTAAACCTGTCTCGGTGTCCTTGAGTGGTCACGCCTTTAAATGATGCTTACTTTAAACGCTACCTTATGATATGTCAATATTTTAATGCCATTTGTGAGGAAGGTTTTCGTTGATTTTTAGTCGATTTGAAGGTATAACTTGACTGAAAATTAAGTAGTCCAATCAAAAATCAAACTAACTGAGAAATCCTGTAAATCAATTAGCATGGCTTAATTTTCCATTTGACTCTTATGTAAGCAACAACCTATACCACAAGACCATGTATGCACCCGATAAGATAGAGATACACAGTACCTGCACCGATGCGAAACCTATTGTTCACATATATAGCTGAGAGATGAAATCTACATATGATTTTTCTTTCGTCCAACAGGAGTTTTTCGATCCACGGGTATCGAACAGGGGCTCGCTAGCAGAGGTGGCTCAGGACGTGCTCACGTGCATGTCTGATGCTACGGCCGGCATTGCCTCGTACGCACCTGGTGCTTTCTTCTGGTCTCTTGGAAAAACTCGAAAACTTTTACTCCAAAAGGCGAACCTAGTGCTTCTCCTACGAGTACGACTACTTGTTGTCCTCGACCTTGGCCCTGTTTGGATACTCTAATCTGATTAGAGTTAGAGTTAAATTCTAACCCTTCAACTAACCCGAACTAACTCTAACTCTAAAGGTGTTTGGATGAGAGGGTTAGATTAACAATAAATGCTCTTTCTCAATCATTTGGTTATTTTGGACCTCTCTCTTTTCCTGGACCCCACCTACTTTAACCTAAAAAAGCACCTCTTGGATGGGTTAGAGTTTTTTGGATGGGTTAGATGCATCTAACCAACTCTAACCCATCTGTTTGGATCTTTGAGGGTTAGATGACTCAAATCTAATCCACTCTAACTCTAATCCTAGGATCCAAACAGGGCCCTTAAAGCATCTACACCAGACATAGCAAATTCGACTCCCTAAACATCCATGGTCATGTCCAGTCAGTAAGCCTGTTCTTTAATTGTTCATCCGCACAATTACATTTTTTTATTTTTTTCTCATATTTTCGATTACTTGCACGTGATTGATGGAAAGAAATAGAGAGAAAGAAAATACTGAACAGGGTCCGGGATGGGATCGCGTCTCATGTGACGGACTGAACGGACGCGTCCGGATGCATCTGCGAGCCCTCATATCTTCTATATATTTAAGATTGATATGAAGGTTCGCGGACAGCTGGACGTATAGAAAAGATACGAGGAGCTCGGTTGGGTCATTTTTTCCTTTTCTTTTCTGTTCGATCAGTAATCAGATGCGTTCGTGGACATATGAGGAATCGTTTAAGGCGTCCGATTATAGATGCTCTTACCTAGGCTAGTAGAAACTCTAAATGCCTAAAGAGTGATTCTCGTCACTTCTAATTATGTTAACATACATGCTCTCACATCCCATAGTTAGATCTGTGCAAGAACGTGAGGTTCCTCATAGTCCAGAGGATTCTGGCGGCCCGATTCAGCGCTTGATGTGATTCTAACCGCGTGATTCGGTCTCCGGTGATTCTTGGACGTTAGATAAAAATCATAGGTGGAGCAATGAATACTGTTTTTTCCACTTGACAATTGGTCGCTTATCATGGACTACCGGTCTTTCGAGTCTATGGGCCACAACTGTTATCTGCTCTGGGTGGAGGGTGCACGGCAGTAATGCTATACATGTATAGGTTTATATAAGTTTTACAAGCAGATGGATTTTAATTGAAGATTAAGGGGGTGAGGGCCACACTCTTTGAAAATCAGTGGGAAAAGGTTAGTTAGAAAAAATAAATCCTAATCGACGTGTAACCCTTTGTAAGTCTTTGTATTTTTAGCATTTTTGGGGTGCACGGTGCCGACTTTCAGCGATGAAAATTTCAATGGCCCCGCCTATGGTTTCCACTACCCACCGAGGGCATTTGCAGGATTTAGCGTGATGGCCCCTGCTGGTGTGCTGTGGGTGGCGTGGGAGAGGAGAGCGGCGATAGGACCGTGACCGCCTCAACATTAAAATTGTTGTAACCATTAGATTTATTAGATTGATCCACTAACATCCGTCCAATCTACATACAACAATCATCTATCATGTAACATGCATTAAGAGCAAGTACAATAGTATAGCCAGCTGCTGGCTATAAGCCATTGTCATGTCATCTATAGCCTATCTTATAGCCAACATATACAATAGTTCATTGCAAAAGTCTACTACTTTTTCATTATATGATCCATCTTTCATACTCACAAAAGTCCTACGAACACGTGCTAGAGCTGGCTCTTAGCTAAGAGCCCGCTTACCTTCTCTCTTTTCTTTTCTTTCCTCTAACTAAACAAAAATATATTAGTTTATTCCTTATAGCCAGTTGACTCAGCTCTATTGTACTTGCTCTAATGCATTCTAAGTAGGTTTCAATCACATTGCATTTACTTGTGACATGCACAACTTTTCATGTTATGATTTTTTTATTTTGGAGAAAATTTCACGTGTGCATAAAAATATAGTGGTCACTAGTGGAAAAATGGCTAGCCACAACTCTTGTTTGTGGCAAGTCATTTTTCATCAACGCCAGGCTAATATTTTTAAATAGTGCCAACGCCGGCCAAATTCGCACGCCATAGCTATTTGTTTAGTGTCAGTGATGCCAAATTAGGCCCGGTGTGGCACGTTAGGCCCACGCCAGCACTAGGTGTTGGGGAACGTCGCATGGGAAACAAAAATTTTCCTACGCGCACGAAGACCTATCATGGTGATGAGTGATCTACGTACCCTTGTAGATCGTACAGTAGAAGCGTTAGAGAACGCGGTTGATGTAGTGGAACGTCCTCACGTCCCTCGATCCGCTCCGCGAACAATCCCGCGATCAGTCCCACGATCTAGTACCGAACGGACGGCACCTCCGCGTTCAGCACACGTACAGCTCGACGATGATCTCGGCCTTCTTGATCCAGCAAGAGAGACGGAGAGGTAGAAGAGTTCTCCGGCAGCGTGACGGCGCTCCGGAGGTTGGTGATGACCTTGTCTCAGGAGGGCTCCGCCCGAGCTCCGCAGAAACGCGATCTAGAGGAAAAACCGTGGAGGTATGTGGTCGGGCTGCCGTGGAAAAGTCGTCTCAAATCAGCCCTAATACCTTAGAATATATAGGAGGGAGGGGGAGGGAAGAGGCAGCCTCAAACCCTCAAGGTTTGGCCGAAATTGGAGGTGGAGGAGTCCTACTCCAATCCTACTTGGAGTAGGATTCCACCTTCCCACTTGGAAACTCTTTCCACCTTGTGTTTTTTCCTTCTCAAACCTTATGGGCCTTAGTGGAAACTTATTCTAGCCCACTAGGGGCTGGTTTATCTCTTCCCATAGCCCATGAGACCCCTTGGGGCGTGACACCCCTCCCGATGGTCCCCAGCACCCTTCCCGGCACTCCCGGTACACTACCGATGAGCCCGAAACTTTTCCAGTAATGCACGAAAACCTACCGGTAACCAAATGAGGTCATCCTACATATCAATCTTCGTTTCCGGACCATTCCGGAAACCCTCGTGACGTCCGTGATCTCATCCAGGACTCCGAACAACATTCGGTAACCAACCATATAACTCAAATACGCATAAAACAACGTCGAACCTTAAGTGTGCAGACCCTGCGGGTTCGAGAACTATGTAGACATGACCCGAGAGACTCCTCGGTCAATATCCAATAGCGGGACCTGGATGCCCATATTGGATCCTACATATTCTACGAAGATCTTATCGTTTGAACCTCAGTGCCAAGGATTCATATAATCCCGTATGTCATTCCCTTTGTCCTTCGGTATGTTACTTGCCCGAGATTCGATCGTTAGTATCCGCATACCTATTTCAATCTCGTTTACCGGCAAGTCTCTTTACTCGTTCCGTAATACAAGATCCCGCAACTTACATTAAGTTACATTGCTTGCAAGGCTTGTGTGTGATGTTGTATTACCGAGTGGGCCCCGAGATAACTCTCCGTCACACGGAGTGACAAATCCCAGTCTCGATCTATACTAACTCAACGAACACCTTCGGAGATACCTGTAGAGCATCTTTATAGTCACCCAGTTACGTTGCAACGTTTGATACACACAAAGCATTCCTCCGGTGTCCGTGAGTTATATGATCTCATGGTCATAGGAACAAATACTTGACACGCAGAAAACAGTAGCAACAAAATGACACGATCAACATGCTACGTCTATTAGTTTGGGTCTAGTCCATCACATGATTCTCCTAATGATGTGATCCCGTTATCAAGTGACAACACTTGCCTATGGCCAGGAAACCTTGACCATCTTTGATCAACGAGCTAGTCAACTAGAGGCTTACTAGGGACAGTGTTTTGTCTATGTATCCACACAAGTATTGTGTTTCCAATCAATACAATTATAGCATGGATAATAAACGATTATCATGAACTAAGAAATATAATAATAACTAATTTATTATTGCCTCTAGGGCATATTTCCAACAGTCTCCCACTTGCACTAGAGTCAATAATCTAGTTCACATCACCATGTGATTCCAACGAATCCAACGCCCATATAGTTATGGGGTCTGATCACGTCTTGCTTGTGAGAGAGGTTTTAGTCAACGGTTCTGAAACTTTCAGATTCGTGCGTTCTTTACAAATCTTTATGTCATCTTATAGATGCTGCTACTACGTGCTATTCGGAAATGCTCCAAATATCTACTCTACTATACGAATCCGTTTCACTACTCATAGTTATCCGGATTAGTGTCAAAGCTTGCATTGACGTAACCCTTTACGACAAACTCTTTAACCACCTCCATAATCGAGAAAAATTCTTTAGTCCATTAGTTACTAAGGATAAATTTCGACCGCTGCTAGTGATTCAATGATGGATCACTCTCTGTACCTCTCAACATACTTTGAGTCAAGGCACACTTCAGGTGCGGTACACAGCATGGCATACTTTAGATTCTACGGCTAAGGCATAGAAGACGACCTTCGTCTATTCTCTTTATTCTGCCGTGGTCGGGTTTTGAGTCTTACTCAAATTCACACCTCACAACGCAACCAAGAACTCCTTCTTTGCTGATCTTATTTTGAACTCTTTCAAAACCTGTCAAGGCATGCATCTCATTGAAACTTTCATTAAGCGCTTTTGATCTATCTCCATAGATCTTTGATGCTCAACGTTCAAGTAGCGCAATCCAGGTATTCCTTTGAAAACTCCTTTCAAACAACCTTGTATGCTTTACAGAAATTCTACATTACTTCTGATCCACAATATGTCAACCACATATACTTATCAGAAATTCTATAGTGCTCCCACTCACTTCTTTGGAAATACAAGTTTCTCATAAACCTTGTACAAACCCAAAATCTTTGATCATCTCATCAAAGTGTATATTCCAACTCCGAGATGCTTGCACCAGTCCATTGAAGGATCACTGGAGCTTTCATACTTGCTAGTATCTTTAGGATCGACAAAACCTTCTGGTTGTATCACATACAATGTTTGCTCAAGGAAACCGTCGAGAAAACAATGTTTTGACATCCTACGTGCAATATTTCATAAATAATGCATCAATAACTAACATAATTCTAACAGACCTTTAGCATCGCTACGAGTGAGAAAGTCTCATCATAGTCAACTGTTTGATCTTGTTGAAAACATCTTTGCGACAAGTCGAGCTTTTCTTAATAGTGACTTATCACCATCATCGTCTGTCTTCTTTTAAAGATCCATTTTACTCAATAGTCCTATGACCATCAAGTAGTTCTACCAAAGTCTACACTTTGTTTTCACACATGGATCCTCTCTCGGATTTCATGGCTTCCAGCCATTTGTCGGAATCTGGGCCCACCATCGCTTTCTCCATAACTCGTAGGTTCACTGTCGCTCAACAACATGACCTCCAAGACAGGGTTACCGTACTACTCTACAGCAGTACGCGACCTTGTCGACCTACGAGGTTTGTAGTAACTTGATTCGAAGCTCAATGATCACCATCATCAGCTTCCACTTCAATTGGTGTAGGCGCCACAGGAACAACTTCCTGCGCCCTGTTACACACTGGTTGAAGTGATGGTTCAATAACCTCATCAAGTTCTACTACCCTCCCACTCAATTATTTCGAGAGAAACCTTTCCTCGAGAAAGGATCCGTTTCTAGAAACAAACACTTTGCTCTCGGATCTGAGATAGGAGATGTACCCAACTGTTTTGGATATCCTATGAAGATGCATTTATCCGCTTTGGGTTCGAGCTTATCAGACTGAAACTTTTTCACATAAGTGTCGAAGCCCCAAACTTTCAAGAAACGACAGTTTAGATTTCTCTAAACCTCAGTCTATACTGTGTCATCTCAACGGAAATACGCGGTGCCCTATTTAAAGTGAGTGCGGTTGTCTCTAATGCATAACCCATAAACGATAGTGGTAATTCGATAAGAGACATCATCGTATGCACCATGCCAAAATAGTGCGTGGCTATGACGTTCAGACACATCATCACACTATGATGTTCTAGGTGGCATGAACTGCGAAACAATTTCCACATTGTCTTAACTGCGTACCAAAACTCGTAACTCAGATATTCATTTCCATGATCATATCGTAGACAGTTTATCCTCTTGTTACGACGAACTTCACTCTGAAACGGAATTGAACTTTTCAACATTTCAGACTTGTGATTCATTAAGTAAATACTCCTGTATCTACTCAAATCGTCAGTGAAGTAAGAACATAATGATATCCACTGCGTGCCTCAGCACCCATTGGACTGCATACATCAAAATGTATTACTTCCAACAAGTTACTATCTTATCTCATCTCAATGAAAACAATTCCTTGCTCATGTGGTATGATTTGCATGTCACTAGTGATTCGAAATCAGGTGAGTACAAAGATCCATCAGCATGGAGCCTCTTCATGCAATTTATACTAACATGACTCAAGCGGCAGTGCCACAAGTAAGTGGTACTATCATCATTAACTCGTATCTTTTGGCACCAATATTACGAACATGTGTAACACTACAATCGAGATTCGATAAACCATTGAAGGTGATTATTCAAGCAAATAGAGTAACCATTATTCTCTTTGAATGAATAATCGTATTGCAATAAACACGATCCAATCATGTTCATGCTTAACGCAAGCACCAAATAACAATTATTTAGGTTTAACACCAATCCCGATGGTAGAGGGAGCGTGCGACGTTTGATCATATCAACCTTGGAAACACTTCCAACACGTATCGTCACCTCGCCTTTAGCTAGTCTCCGTTTATGCCGTAGCTTTCATTTCGCGTTACTAATCACTTAGCAACCGAACCGGTATCCAATACCCTCGTGCTACTAGGAGTACTAGTAAAGTACACATCAACATCATGTATATCAAATACACTTCTTTCGACTTTTGCCAGTCTTCTTATCTACCAAGTATCTAGAGTTGCTCCGCCTCAGTGACTGTTCCCCTTATTACATAAGCACTTAGTCTCGGGTTTGGGTTTAATCTTGGGTCTCTTCATTAGTGCAGCAACTGTTTTGCCGTCTCACGAAGTATCCCTTCTAGCCCTTGCCTTTCTTGAAACTTAGTGGTTTTACAAACCATCAACTATTGACGCTCCTTCTTGATTTCTACTTTCGCAGTGTCAAACATCGCGAATCGCTCAAGGATCATTGTATCTATCCTTGATATGTTATAGTTCATCACGAAGCTCTCACAGCTTGGTGGCAGTGACTTTGGAGAACCATCACTATCTCATCTGGAAGATTAACTCCCACTTGTTTCAAGTGATTGTCGTACTCAGACAATCTGAGCACACGCTCAACGATTGAGCTTTTCTCCTTTACTTTGTGGACAAAGAATCTTGTTTGGAGGTCTCGTACCTCTTAACAAGGGCACAAGCATGAAATCACAATTTCATCTCTTTAGAATCATCACTTATGTTCCGTGACGTTTTACAACGTTTTCGGCGCCTTGCTTCTGAGCCATTAAGTATTTTTGTACTGAACTATCGTGTAGTCATCAGAAACGTGTATGTCGGATGTTCACAGCATCCACAGACGACGCTCGAGGTGCAGCACACCGAGTGGTGCATTAAGGACATAAGCCTTCTGTGCAGCAACGAGGACAATCCTCGGTTTTACAGACTCAGTCTGCAAAGTTTGCTACTATCAACTTTCAACTAAATTTTCTCTAGGAACATATAAAAAACAGTAGAGCTATAGCGCAAGCTACATCGTAATTCGCAAAGACCATTAGACTATGTTCATGACAATTAGTTCAATTAATCATATTACTTATGAACTCCCACTCAAAAAGTACATCTCTCTAGTCATTTGAGTGGTACATGATCCAAATCCACTATCTCAAGTCCGATCATCACGTGAGTCGAGAATAGTTTCAGTGGTAAGCATCTCTATGCTAATCATATCAACTATACGATTCATGCTCGACCTTTCGGTCTCATGTGTTCCGAGGCCATGTCTGCACATGCTAGGCTCGTCAAGCTTAACCCGAGTGTTCCGCGTGCGCAACTGTTTTGCACCCGTTGTATGTGAACGTTGAGTCTATCACACCCGATCATCACGTGGTGTCTCGAAACGACGAACTGTAGCAACGGTGCACAGTCGGGGAGAACACAATTTCGTCTTGAAATTTTAGTGAGAGATCACCTCATAATGCTACCGTCGTTCTAAGCAAAATAAGGTGCATAAAATGATTAACATCACATGCAATTCATAAGTGACATGATATGGCCATCATCACGTGCTTCTTGATCTCCATCACCAAAGCATCGGCACGATCTTCTTGTCACCGGCGTCACACCATGATCTCCATCAACGTGTCGCCATCGGGGTTGTCGTGCTACTCATGCTATTACTACTAAAGCTACATCCTAGCAAAAATAGTAAACGCATCTGCAAGCACAAACGTTAGTATAAAGACAACCCTATGGCTCCTGCCGGTTGTCGTACCATCGACGTGCAAGTCGATATTATCTATTACAACATGATCATCTCATACATCCAATATATCACATCACATCGTTGGCCATATCACATCACAAGCATACCCTGCAAAAACAAGTTAGACGTCCTCTAATTTTGTTGTTGCATGTTTTACGTGGTGACCAAGGGCATCTAGTAGGATCGCATCTTACTTACGCAAACACCACAACGGAGATATATGAGTTGCTACTTAACCTCATCCAAGGACCTCCTCGGTTAAATCCGATTCAACTAAAGTTGGAGAAACCGTCACTTGCCAGTCATCTTTGAGCAAAGGGGGTTACTCATAACGATGAAACCAGTCTCTCGTAAGCGTACGAGTAATGTCGGTCCAAGCCGCTTCAATCCAACAATACCGCGGAATCAAGAAAAGACTAAGGAGGGCAGCAAAACGTACATCACTGCCCACAAAAACTTTTGTGTTCTACTCGAGAAGACATCTACGCATGAACCTAGCTCTGATACCACTGTTGGGGAACGTCGCATGGGAAACAAAAATTTTCCTACGCGCACGAAGACCTATCATGGTGATGTCCATCTACGAGAGGGGATGAGTGATCTACGTACCCTTGTAGATCGTACAGCAGAAGCGTTAGAGAACGCGGTTGATGTAGTGGAACGTCCTCACGTCCCTCGATCCGCCCCGCGAACAATCCCGCGATCAGTCCCACGATCTAGTACCGAACGGACGGCACCTCCGCGTTCAGCACACGTACAGCTCGACGATGATCTCGGCCTTCTTGATCCAGTAAGAGAGACGGAGAGGTAGAAGAGTTCTCCGGCAGCGTGACGGCGCTCCGGAGGTTGGTGATGACCTTGTCTCAGCAGGGCTCCGCCCGAGCTCCGCAGAAACGCGATCTAGAGGAAAAACCGTGGAGGTATGTGGTCGGGCTGCCGTGGAAAAGTCGTCTCAAATCAGCCCTAATACCTCAGTATATATAGGAGGGAGGGGGAGGGAAGAGGCAGCCTCAAACCCTCAAGGTTTGGCCGAAATTGGAGGTGGAGGAGTCCTACTCCAATCCTACTTGGAGTAGGATTCCACCTTCCCACTTGGAAACTCTTTCCACCTTGTGTTTTTTCCTTCTCAAACCTTATGGGCCTTAGTGGAAACTTATTCTAGCCCACTAGGGGCTGGTTTATCTCTTCCCATAGCCCATGAGACCCCTTGGGGCGTGACACCCCTCCCGATGGTCCCCAGCACCCCTCCCGGCACTCTCGGTACACTACCGATGAGCCCGAAACTTTTCCGGTAATGCACGAAAACCTACCGGTAACCAAATGAGGTCATCCTATATATCAATCTTCGTTTCCAGACCATTCCGGAAACCCTCGTGACGTCCGTGATCTCATCCAGGACTCCGAACAACATTCAGTAACCAACCGTATAACTCAAATACGCATAAAACAACGTCGAACCTTAAGTGTGCAGACCCTGCGGGTTCGAGAACTATGTAGACATGACCCGAGAGACTCCTCGGTCAATATCCAATAGCGGTACCTGGATGCCCATATTGGATCCTACATATTCTACGAAGATCTTATTGTTTGAACCTCAGTGCCAAGGATTCATATAATCCCGTATGTCATTCCCTTTGTCCTTCGGTATGTTACTTGCCCGAGATTCGATCGTTAGTATCCGCATACCTATTTCAATCTCGTTTACCGGCAAGTCTCTTTACTCGTTCCGTAATACAAGATCCCGCAACTTACATTAAGTTACATTGCTTGCAAGGCTTGTGTGTGATGTTGTATTACCGAGTGGGCCCCGAGATACCTCTCCGTCACACGGAGTGACAAATCCCAGTCTCGATCTATACTAACTCAACGAACACCTTCGGAGATACCTGTAGAGCATCTTTATAGTCACCCAGTTACGTTGCGACGTTTGATACACACAAAGCATTCCTCCGGTGTCCGTGAGTTATATGATCTCATGGTCATAGGAACAAATACTTGACACGCAGAAAACAGTAGCAACAAAATGACACGATCAACATGCTACGTCTATTAGTTTGGGTCTAGTCCATCACATGATTCTCCTAATGATGTGATCCCGTTATCAAGTGACAACACTTGCCTATGGCCAGGAAACCTTGACCATCTTTGATCAACGAGCTAGTCAACTAGAGGCTTACTAGGGACAGTGTTTTGTCTATGTATCCACACAAGTATTGTGTTTCCAATCAATACAATTATAGCATGGATAATAAACGATTATCATGAACTAAGAAATATAATAATAACTAATTTATTATTGCCTCTAGGGCATATTTCCAACACTAGGCTCCTGACCGACGCAGTAAAAATATTATCGTTCTTTCGCCCTCCTCTTCGATCCCAACTCCACCCCGTCCTCCTTTCGATCCCCGCAACCGCGCCGCCCGACGCCCCCCCGCCAGACGTTATCGCCGCCTCCGCCCGACGCCGTCGCCGCCTCCACCCACCACCGCCGCCCCGCTAGACGTCGCCGTCGCCTCTGCCCGACGCCCCCGAGCACCTCCGCGGTAAGTCCGACGCCCTCTCCCTCTCTCATTTTGCTTAGGGTTAGGTTTAGTTACCCGATGATAGTAGGTACATTTCATAGGGAAAAACATGGCAATGGATTGCACACCCTATCCAGGGCTTTAAAGGAAAAATACTTACAAGAATCCTATTCTATAGAATTAGTGTGAAATTCCTCTGAACCAAAGGAGGCCTCACTGTAAAAATTCCTATCCTATGCATCAAATGACATGACTTTCTCTACAGGAACTTAGTTCTTTTCTGTATAAACTTAGTTTTTTGTTGTTGTATAAACTTAGTTCTTTTTTTGTTGTTGTACAAACTTAGTTATTTTTGTTAGAAACTTAGTTCTTTTTTGTACAAACTCAGTTCTTTTTTATTGTATGCACTTAGTTCTTTTTTGTACAATCTTAGTTCTTTTTTGTACAAACTTAGTTCTTTCTTGTCGTATAAACTTAGTTTTTTTTCTACAAACTTAGTTCTTTTTTGTTGTATAAACTTAGTTCTCGCTAATAATTCTATGGTGCTTAACTAAGTTCTATTTCTTTTGTAGCTTTCATTATAAATTTTAATTCGAAACAACACATATGGACAATTCACCAAGCAACGAATTGGTGGGCCACGTGGAGAAGTGAAATTGTTGCAGATTAGAGGGGTTAGAGTGGATTATCAAAAAACACGAAGAAAACAATGTCGTGGTGAAGAAAGAAAGGGATAGCCTTCTCACAGACGGAAGAGAGGGACATCCTCAAGCTGTAGAAAAAAGAACTCAGGATAAAGAATGCTAACCTAAAGACAGACGTTGCTCAGTCCAAAAAAGAAGGAGAAAACAATCGGAAGAAGCTTCACCAACTGAGCATAATCCTTGATGAAAAGTAGTTTAATTATTTCAGTATCTTTTATGAAGTTTTAAACTCTGAAGTTTAATTATGAGAATGTTTAGGTGATCAGTACTATAAACTCAGAAGTTTATAAGTATGTTTAGTTGATGAGTACCTTTTGTGAAGTTTAAGCTCTTAGTTTCTAAAGAGTATTTTTTTATTATCACTAAAACAAATTGCTAGCGTTTGGCAAAGGTGGAGCCAACAACATGTCACATACTGCTGGCGTAGGATCCAACACCACCACTATTTGCTAATTGTGGCGCCATATTGGTGGCGTCGGGGGTCCACGCCAGCAAGAACATTTTTCCCATGCCATAGCTAGGCTTTTCTACACTAGTGGGTGGCATATCAAAAACATCTTTGGTGATGTGTCGACCACACACCACCAATATGACACTAATAAAAATAGCAATGGCGTGTGGCCCCTCATGCCACCAATAACATATATATTGATGGTGTGCCACGTGTATGGCCCACGCCACTAGTAGTATTCATCACCAGTGACCTGTCATGTCGGTGGCATGCCAACAATTAGAATTTTACGTATATAAGGGTGATGCTGATACCGACAAAGATTTACCTCAGTTAAGAACCAAGGTTTATCGAACCAGTAAGAGCTTTAAGCTAACAAGATAAGTGGCACCTGCATACGAACAAAATAAAACATTTGCACCCAAGATGGCAAGAGGTTGTCAATCCCCTTGTCTTGATAGTTACAAGTTTAAAAGCAAATAGATAGATATATAGATAATGGTATACTTAAACCACAAATAAAAATAAGAAAATAAAGGACTCTCTCTCTCTCTCTCTCTCTTCTCTTTGTGTCAAACATGCAAATGGCATGGTAAACAAATTACAATTCAACAATTGACAAAAAAGTGATCTTTGCGACTATGATCATTCATGGCATAATATCGTATAGGTATTATATGTGTGATAAGTAGACCGTTAATCGAACCATCTACTACTATTACTCCACACTAAAACCGCTATCCAGAATGCATCTCAGGGTATTAAGTTCGCTAGAAACAGAGTAACACAATAAATAAGATGACATAATATAGGCAGAAAGAATCTAGCAATAAGATCAAACCCCGCCGTTTTATACTTAGTAACAAGAATACAATACCCTTCTTGGCCCTTATTGTCACTGGGTTAGAGCATCGCAAGATTGAACCCACTACTATGCACCACTTCCTCTTAAGAACTACCCATCTATCTTGGTCAGAGAAGACAAACTGACTCGAAGCATACATAGTTACTTAATTATGCAAGATAGAAATTTCAAAAGATGCAATGATATTTGATGTCTACTACACAACTTGTTCTTGTAGACTCATGTTGGGCCTCCAAGCGCAGAGTTTTTAAGATAGTAGCAAATTTCCCTCAAGTGGATGACCTAAGGTTTATCAATCCGTAGGAGGTGTATGATGAAGATGGTCTCTCTCAAACAACCTTGCATCCAAATAATATAAAAAGTCTCTTGTGTCCCCAACACACCAAATATGATGGTAAATTGTATAGGTGCACTATTTCAGCCAAGAGATGGTGATACAAGTGTAGTAATGATAGTAGATATTGACTTTTGTAATAGGAACAACAAAAAACAGCAAGGTAGCAAGTAAGAAAAGTGAGCATAAACAGTATTGCCATGCTTGAAAATAAGGCCTAAGGTTCGTACTTTTGCTAGTGCAACCTCTCAACAATGCTAATATAATTGGATGACATATCAATCCCTCAATGTGCGATAAAGAATCACTTCAAAGTTCCACTCTAGTGGAGAACATAAGAAAAAATGTTTGTAGGGTATGAAACCACCTCAAAGTTATTCTTTTCGATCAATCTTTCCAAGAGATCGTAATATAATAACAAGTTATTCTTTCCAATCAATCTATTCAAGAGTTCCTACTAAAATAACACCATTGATACATATCAATCAACCGTTGTGTCACCTAGATACTCCAATGTCACCTCAACTATCTGTGGGCTAATTATATGACATGCATCAAACAATTTCAGATTCCTCATATTCAATCCAACACAAAGAACTTCGCATCCCGAGATTTCTATCGAAGAACATAGTATGAAAACGTGCATCAACGCCTATGCATAGATTACCTTAATGTCACCTCAGGAATCCGTGAGTTGTGTGCCAAAATATATATCAAGTGAATCACTTGAATACCCCAATGTCACTACGGGTATCCACATGCAAGACATACATCATGTGCTCTAAAACCTGAATATTCAATCCAACATAATGAGATCTTATGGTGAAAGATACAATTCATCACAAATATAGCATGGGGAAAACACCATATGATCCAACTATATTAACAAGGCACGTGATATATCAAGATCATGACATCTCAAGAACATGAGAGAGAGAGATAGATTAAACACATAGCTACTGGTACAAACCCTCAGCCCCGAGGGTGGACTACCCCCTCTTCATCATAGCCTCCGCCGGGATGATGAGGATGGCCACCGGATATGATCTCCCCTCTGACAGGGTGCCGGAAAGGGCTCTCGATTGGTTTTTTGTGGCTATAGAGGCTTGCAGCGGCGGAACTTCTCTAGGCTTATTTCTGGAGGTTTCTCTATTTATAGGAATTTTTGGCGTTGGAATCACGCCAAGATGGGCCACGAGGTTCCCACTAGGTACCAGGTCGCGCGAGGGGGGCAAGCATGCCCTGGTGGATAGTTGGCAGTGTGGGCCTCCTCTCTGGTGGTTCTTTGCTCCTGTGGATGTCTTGTGGGCAGAAAAAAAATCTCCAAAAAGTTTCATGACATTTGGACTCCGTTTGATATTGATTTTCTATGAAGTAAAAAAAGCAAAAAAACAACAACTCGCACTAGGCACTATGTCAATATGTTAGTCCCAAAAAATGATATAAAGTTGCGATAAAATATGATTGTAAAACATCCAAGAATGAAAATTTAACATCATGGAACAATAAAAAATATAGATATGTTGGAGATGTATGAGCATACCCAAGCTTAATTCCTGCTTACCCTCAAGTAGGTAAATGATAAAAATAGAATTTTTGATGTGGAATGTTGCCTAACATGTTCATCATATTATTTTATGTATAACATGGACATATGGACTTGTAGATCATTCAAAGAAATAGTTTGTAATTTGACATGAAAACTTAAATACTCAAGCATATCAACAAGCAACCAAGTATTTTTAAATATCAACGCTAAAGAACACTATCATGAGCCCATCATGCTCAATCATTGATCCTTTCATGCAACACACCCAAATACTAGCTACACGTGATGCTCAAGTATGATAATAGTGTTCCGTAGTTGGTGCTTTATAAGAGAAAATGGAGACTCAAATAAAAATAAAAATTGCATAAAGTAAATAGATAGGCCCTTCAGAGAGGGAAGCACAGATTTATAGAGGTGCGAGAGATCAAAGCTTAAATTGAGAGATGAAATTATTTTGGGTGGCATGCTTTTCCTCTCAACGAAAACGACTAAGAGTTTCCAATATCTTCCATGCTAAACAAATCATAGGCGGTTCCCAAACTGAAAATAAAGTTTATTCCTTTTTCCACCATTCTTTCACATTCCATGGCTAGCCGCATCCACGGGTACCGTCCATACCAACACTTTCCAAGGAATTTATTATTTGACAACATAAAATAAATTTTCTTTGCATTTTGGGATTGGGAATCCCTATTACCGCCATACTCTCGCGCAATGACAAGTGAATAAGCACTCATCTTGAGAATAACCTATTTAACATGGAAGATACCAGCCACCCCTCGCCGCTTCATGAGCGGTACATGCACACAAAAGAGAAGTTTATTTTGAACATTAGAGTTGGCACATACAAATTTACTTGGAACGGAACTAAAATGGTGCATATAGGTAGGTATGGTGGACTCATTTGGTACAACTTTGGGTTTAGGATTTGGATGCACAAGCAGCATTCCCGCTTGGTACAAGTGAAGGCTACCAAATAGATTGAGAGGCGCCCAACCAAGGAACAAAAACCATCATAAGGGAACATTAAACATAACTAACACCGAATAATGCAACACTAGTAGGATGTAATTTCATAGCATAATTATTGACTTCATGTGCATGCATAGTGAATCGCAAACCTTAACACCAATATTCTTACTAAAGCATAATTACTCATCAACACAACTCACATATCACTATCTCCATATTGCAAAACTATTGCAAGGAATCAAACTTATCATATCAAATGATCTATATGAAAGTTTGTATTATATCCTTCTTGTATATTCATCATATTAGGACCAATTTCATAGCTTGTGCAAATTTCCATTAGTAATAACAAGCTCAAAACAAATATAAGTGAAGAACGAGAGCACAAGTTTCTTTAAAATTTTCAACTCTCAAATTAATATAAGTGAAGCAAGAGAGGATTTCTTCAAAGTTTCTAATAACTCTCAAAATAATCTAAGTGAAGCATCAGATCATATTTCTTCAAAATAATAGCACCACCGTGCTCAGAAAGATATAAGTGAAGTACTAGAACAATTCAATCAAACTACTCTGAAAAGATATAAGTGAAGATCAATGAGTAGTCAAACAATTAAGTATGTATGTGAGGACTCTCTCTTAATAAAGATTTTTAGATCTAGTAACATCAAATAAAACAAAATACACTCCAAGAATAGCACATATCATGTGTGAAAGGATCGATATGGTTGACTAGAGGGGGGGGTGAATAGGCAAGGACCACTTTTTAATTAACCTTAACAAGTTAGGATTAGCAACATAAAGGTTCTCTAAAATGACAACAAGGTGATGAACCTATATGATGCTACCAACTAAAAACACTAAGGCAAGTAAGAGATAGTCTACAACAAAAACATACACAATGTAAAGATTAGAGATAACCGCAAGTGGAACCAATGAAGACGAGGATGTGTTACCGAAGTTCCTTCCCTTTGACAGGAAGTACGTCTCCGTTGGAGCGGTGTGGAGGCACAATGCTCCCCAATAAGCCACTAGGGCCACCGTATTCTCCTCACGCCCTCACACAATGCAAGGTGCCGTGATTCCACTATAGGTGCTCTTGAAGGTGGCGACCGAACCTTTACAAACAAGGTTGGGGAAAACTCCACACAAAGCTTGGAGGCTCCCAACAAGGCCACGGAGCTTCACCACAATGGAATGTGGCTCCGAGGTGACCTCAACCGTCTAGGGTGCTCAAACACCCAAGAGTAACAAGATCCGCAAGGGATTAGTGGGGGGAATCAATTTTCTCTTGGTGGAAGTGTAGATCTAGGCCTTCTCAACCAATCCCTAGGAAATCAACAAGTTTGATTGGCTAGGGAGAGAGATCGGGCACTTTTGAGCTTAGGGAGCAACAATGGAGCTTGGGAGGGTCAAAGGTAGGGTTCTTGAGCTAGAAAAACCCTTTATATAGCGGGGAGGGGGGGGGGGAATCCAACCGTTTTCCCACTCATAGCACGAGCCCAGCGGTACTACCGCTAGCTGCAGCGGTACTACCGCTGGCACTCCAGCGGTACTACCGCTGAGCCCATGGTAGCGCAAAGATACTACCGGGCCAACCACCGCCAAGAAAGTCTATGCAAAAAGTCTGATGAAGTACAGCCGCAAGGATGGCGGTACTAAAGTCCTGGAGAGGTACTACCGCTGACCAGGGGCGGTACTACCGCTGGGCCAGCGGTAGTACCGCTAGCCCTAGCGGTAGTTGGTACTACCGCCAGCTCTAGCTGTACTACCGCTAGGCCTAGCGGTACTACTGCTAGGGCCAGCGGTACTACCGCTAGGTGACCTTTTTGCAAGATGAGAGAAACGAGAGATGGGAAAAGCTCCAAAGTTGCAGGGAAAGGGGATGGAGATAAAGTGTGTGCGTGCAAGATTGATTCCACCCAAACCTTTCCAATACGAATCCCCTCTTAATAGTACGGCGTTCCTACGACTCATAAACCACCAAAGAGAATCGTAGAGGACACCGTGCTTCTGTTCCACGGAGGGTGCCGAATCGTCTTGTGCCTTTGTCATGTATTATCTGAAAGCTCAATCACACGATTAGTCCATTAAGGTACTGTCGTCAATCACCAAAATTACTTAGGCATAAATATGCCCTAACAATCTCCCCCTTTTTGGTGGATTGATGACAATACCGGATTTGCACAGTAGAAAGCATGTGACCATAAAGATAATTTAATAGAGATAATTGAAGAGCATATGACTTACAACATATGATAAAAATAGGTCTCACAATAAAAACAAGTCTCACATCACACGTAGTAAAGATAGCAAATACAATCAAACCAAGTTCAAAGCAAACACGATAAAGATAAAGCAAAGCTAAAGCAAAGCAAATCCAGCTCCTAGACTTTCTCCCCCTTTGGCACAAGACACCAAAAAGGGGGCACACCTAAGACATAGGTGGTCACTCCTCATCCCCGGAAGCATCCGTGGCATCTGGATCCTGCTCGTCCTGCTCCTCTTCAATGTCCTCCTCAGAAGCCTCCTCCTCAGCATTAGACCCAGTCCACTCGTAACCTTGAGCCCTCATCCAGTCAGTCTCTGGAGTGATGTCGCCCTCTGAGCCGCTTGAGATAGCCACATCAAGGGTCCTTAAGACACGCTTGTGCCTCTGACGGTTCTCCTTCTGGGCCACATGAGACGGATACTGTCCCTTGGCCTGCATACAGAAGAGAGTCTTCATCTGATCCTTCAGTTTCATAGCCCAAGATGGCATAGCAGAAGAGCGAGTATATGAAGCAGGTCCTCCTCCAGCAGCAGTCTCTGTGTCCATATCCATGGGCTGAGAAGAAGTTGATGGGTTGGCCCATTTGTCCTTTATACGGAGCTTGATAGGATCATGCACAAAATAGTCAGCCTGAATAGGGAAGGGATCTATCAGATAGATATCGTTCCACCTCTTCTGAATATAGGCAAACATGTAAGGCCCGTAGATGGGAACCTTACGGTTCATGATGCAATTCCAGATCTCATGGAACATCACATGAGCTATGTCGAGAGGCGCAATTTCCTTAGTCCTTGCCTCCTCACTCAACAGAAGCATCTCAGCCAGATGACCATGCACCTCGTCCTTGTTGCCAATACGAGGGAATAGAGAGTTGCGGAAGACCCGATGCATGATATCCAGATGCGTGGGGAGCACACCTTTTTTGATGTAATGTTGTTGCAGCCTATCCTTGGGGGTGGCAGTAGACGAAGTAGGATGTAACGCCCCGGACACACCCGCCGACGGTCATTACTCCTGGCGGGATCTAGACTGACCCCACATATCAATACTAGTCTTTCTGCGCACTTTGTCCTCACTCATGCGCGAATGGGCTCCCGGAAAAGAAGGAATTCCTTATTACTATGAGTAGTCTATCATCCCTAATAAGCCAGGCTATCACATACACCACCACTCAGAGGAACCGACGTCCTTGTCGGGCCACAGGAGCGTTCCCTCTTGGTACAAACGTCTGTGCATCCAGTCCAGTACATGTACCATGCCGTGTGCCACGACGGGTCACAAATGTCATGAACAATATGACCACACACACCTGCCCGCAAACATCCGTGTAACCGCGAGGGTTGGCTCTGATACCAAACTTGTAACGCCCCGGACACACCCGCCGGCGGTCGTTACTCCTTGCGGGATCTAGACTGGCCCCACATATCAATACTAGTCTTTTCTACGCACTTTGTCCTCACTCATGCGCACCCGGGATCAACTTCTCGGTCGATCACCCATCCTAGAACTACTCCAAGCTAAGCACGCTTAACCTGAGAGTTCTGTTTGAATGGGCTCCCGGAAAAGAAGGAATTCCTTATTATTATGAGTAGTCTATCATCCCAAATAAGCCAGGCTATCACATAGGAGCATGAGGACGCATCCCAATAGCATTTTCTTCCCCCTGAAAGTCGACTTTGAGGAACTGCATGAACTCCGTCCAGGAACCAGTCAGCTTCTGATTACCGGTCATCCAGGTCATGGTGCGCTCGTCATCAGGTTGAAAGTGAACAGTGACATAAAACTGGGCCACAATATATGGATCAAAGTCCTGTCTGAAGGTGATGATATCTGTAAGGCCAAGCTTTTCAATCAAGGAGAGAGCCTCGCCAAAGTAGTCCGGATTCCGCGAAAGTGAGCGAGGTCGATCCACTGCACTGGGGCAAAGATCTTATTGAAGGGCTTGATGATGTCACGATAGTTCATGGCTTGTTCCCGTGACCAAACATGATCGACGCCCCTGAGCTCAGCCTTGTCATCAACATAGGGATCACGAGTGCGGAGTGCCAGAAAATCCTTAGGGGCCTGATGTGTTGGAATTATGCCCTAGAGGCAATAATAAATATAGTTATTATTATAATTCCTGTATCAAGATAATCGTTTATTATCCATGCTATAATTGTATTGAATAAGACTTATATACATGTGTGGATACATAGACAAAACACTGTCCCTAGCAAGCCTCTAGTTGGCTAGCCAGTTGATCAAAGATAGTCAGGGTCTTCTGATTATGTACAAGGTGTTGTTGCTTGATAACTGGATCACGTCATTAGGAGAATCACGTGATGGACTAGACCCAAACTAATAGACGTAGCATGTTGATCGTGTCATTTTATTGCTACTGTTTTCTGCGTGTCAAGCATTTGTTCCTATGACCATGAGATCATATAATTCACTGACACCGGAGGAATGCTTTGTGTGTATCAAACGTCGCAACGTAACTGGGTGACTATAAAGATGCTCTACAGGTATCTCCGAAGGTGTTCGTTGAGTTAGTATGGATCGAGACTGGGATTTGTCACTTCGTGTGACGGAGAGGTATCTCGGGGCCCACTCAGTAATACAACATCACACACAAGCCTTGCAAGCAATGTGACTTAGTGTAAGTTGCGGGATCTTGTATTACGGAACGAGTAAAGAGACTTGCTGGTAAACGAGATTGAAATAGGTATGCGGGTACTGACGATCGAATCTCGGGCAAGTAACATACCGAAGGACAAAGGGAATGACATACGGGATTATATGAATCCTTGGCACTGAGGTTCAAACGATAAGATGTTCGTAGAATATGTGGGATCCAATATGGGCATCCAGGTCCCGCTATTGGATATTGACCGAGGAGTCACTCGGGTCATGTCTACATAGTTCTCGAACCCGCAGGGTCTGCACACTTAAGGTTCGACGTTGTTTTATTCGTATTTGAGTTATATGGTTGGTTACCGAATGTTGTTCGGAGTCCCGGATGAGATCACGGACGTAACGAGGGTTTCCGGAATGGTCCGGAAACGAAGATTGATATATAGGATGACCTCATTTGATTACCGGAAGGTTTTCGGAGTTACCGGGAATGTACCGGGAATGACGAATGGGTTCCGGGTGTTCACCGGGGGGGGGGGGGGGCAACCCACCCCAGGGAAGCCCATAGGCCTTGGGGGTGGCGCACCAGCCCTTGGTGGGCTGGTGGGACAGCCCAAGAAGGCCCTATGCGCCATAGATAGAAAATCAAAGAGGAAAGAAAAAAAAGGAGGTGGGAAAGGAGAGAAGGACTCCACTTTCCAATCCTAGTTGGACTAGGATTGGAGGAGGACTCCTCCTCCCTTGGTGGCGCAGCCCTTGGGGCTCCTTGAGCCTCAAGGCAAGACTCCCCTCCCTCCTCCTATATATATGGAGCAATTAGGGCTGATTTGAGACAACTTTTCCAAGGCAGCCCGACCACATATCTCCACGGTTTTACCTCTAGATCGCGTTTCTGCGGAGCTCGGGCGGAGCCCTGCTGAGATTAGATCACCACCAACCTCCGGAGCGCCGTCACGCTGCCGGAGAACTCATCTACCTCTCCGTCTCTCTTGCTGGATCAAGAAGGCCGAGATCATCGTCGAGCTGTACGTGTGCTGAACGCGGAGGTGCCGTCCGTTCGGCACTAGATCGTGGGACGGATCGCGGGACGGTTCGTGGTACGGTTCGCGGGGCAGATCGAGGGATGTGAGGACGTTCCACTACATCAACCGCGTTCACTAACGCTTCCGCTGTGCGATCTACAAGGGTACGTAGATCGGAAATCCCCTCTCGTAGATGGACATCACCATGATAGGTCTTCGTGCGCGTAGGAAATTTTTTGTTTCCCATGCGACATTCCCCAACAGTGGCATCATGAGCTAGGTTCATGCGTAGATGTAATATCGAGTAGAACACAAAAGTTTTTGTGGGCGGTGATGTGCGTCTTGCTGCCCTCCTTAGTCTTTTCTTGATTCCGCGGTATTGTTGGATTGAAGCGGCTTGGACTGACATTACTCGTACGCTTACGAGAGACTGGTTTCATCGCTACGAGTAACTCCGTTGCTCAAAGATGACTGGCAAGTGTCGGTTTCTCCAACTTTAGTTGAATCGGATTTGACTGAGGAGGTCCTTGGATAAGGTTAAATAGCAATTCATATATCTCCGTTGTGGTGTTTGCGTAAGTAAGATGCGATCCTACTAGATACCCATGGTCACCACGTAAAACATGCAATAACAAATTAGAGGACGTCTAACTTGTTTTTGCAGGGTATGCTTGTGATGTGATATGGCCAACGATGTGATGTGATATATTGGATGTATGAGATGATCATGTTGTAATAGATAATATCGACTTGCACGCCGATGGTACGGCAACCGACAGGAGCCATAGGGTTGTCTTTAAACTAACGTTTGTGCTTGCAGATGCGTTTACTATTTTGCTAGGATGTAGCTTTAGTAGTAATAGCATGAGTAGCACGACAACCCCGATGGCGACACGTTGATGGAGATCATGGTGTGGCGCCGGTGACAAGAAGATCGTGGCGGTGCTTTGGTGATGGAGATCAAGGAACACGTGATGATGGCCATATCATGTCACTTATGAATTGCATGTGATGTTAATCCTTTTATGCACCTTATTTTGCTTAGAACGACGGTAGCATTATGAGGTGATCTCTCACTAAAATTTCAAGACGAAATTGTGTTCTCCCCGACTGTGCACCATTGCTACAGTTCGTCGTTTCGAGACACCACGTGATGATCGGGTGTGATAGACTCAACGTTCACATACAACGGGTGCAAAACAGTTGCACACGCGGAACACTCGGGTTAAGCTTGACGAGCCTAGCATGTGCAGACATGGCCTCGGAACACATGAGACCGAAAGGTCAATCATGAATCATATAGTTGATATGATTAGCATAGGGATGCTTACCAGTGAAACTATACTCAACTCACGTGATGATCGGACTTGAGCTAGTGTAAGTGGGTCATGAACCACTCAAATGACTAGAGAAATGTACTTTTGAGTGGGAGTTTAGCAAGTAATTTGATTAAGTTAAACTCTAATTATCTTGAACATAGTCTAAGTCCACTTTGAATATATTTGTGTTATAGATCATGGCTTACGCGACAGTCACCCTGAATTTTAATACGTTCCTAGAGAAAGCTAAGTTGAAAGATGATGGAAGCAACTTTGTAGACTGGGCTCATAATCTTAAGTTGATCCTACAAGCTGGGAAGAAGGATTATGTCCTTAATGCCGCGCTAGGAGATGAACCACCCGCTATGGCTGACTAAGATGTTAAGAACGCTTGGTTAACACGTAAGAGGACTATTAGTTGTTCAATGTGCAGTCTTGTATGGCTTAGAGCCGGGACTTCAATGTTGCTTTGAGCGTCATGGAGCATATGAGATGTTCCAGGAGTTGAAGTTTATCTTTCAGAAGAACTCCCGGATCGAGAGGTATGAGACCTCCGATAAATTCTATGCTTGCAAGATGGAGGAGAATTCGTCTGTCAGTGAACATGTGCTCAAAATGTCTGGGTACTCAAACCGTCTAGCTGAGCTGGGGATTGAACTCCCGCAAGAGGCTATCACTGACAGAATTCTTCAATCACTGCCGCCAAGCTATAAGGGCTTTGTCTTGAACTACAACATGCAAGGGATGAACAAGTCACCCGACGAGTTGTTTGCGATGCTGAAAGTCGTAGAGTCTGAACTCCGTAAAGAGCATCAAGTGTTGATGGTGAATAAGACCACTAGTTTCAAGAGAAACGACAAAGGGAAGAAGGGTAATTTAAAGAAGAGCGGCAAGCCTATTGCCAATCCGACGAAGAAACCCAAAGCTGGACCTAAGCCTGAAACAGAGTGCTACTATTGCAAGGGTATGGGTCACTGGAAGCGCAACTGCCCCAAGTATCTGGCTGATAAGAAGGCGGCCAAAGAAAAATCAGGTATATTTGATATACATGTTATTGATGTGTACTTAACCAGCTCTCGTAGTAGTGCCTGGGTATTCGATACCTGCTCTGTTGATCATATTTGCAACTCGAAACAGGAACTGCGGAATAGGCGAAGGCTGGCGAAAGATGAAGTGACGATGCGCGTAGGAAATGGTTCCAAGGTTGATGCAATCGCCGTCGGCACAGTTTCACTTCAATTACCATCAGGATTAGTTATGAACTTGAATAATTGTTATTTAGTGCCTGCGTTGAGCATGAACATTATATCTGGTTCTTGTTTATTGCGAGACGGTTACTCTTTTAAGTCAGAGAATAATGGTTGTTCTATTTCTATGAGTAACATCTTTTATGGTCATGCACCCAATGTGAGAGGATTGTTCATATTGAATCTTGATAGTGATGATACACATATACATAACATTGAGACCAAAAGAGTTAGAGTTAACAATGATAGCGCCATGTTTTTGTGGCACCGTCGCTTAGGTCATATTGGTGTAAAGCGCATGAAGAAACTCCATACCGATGGACTTTTGGAGTCACTTGACTTTGATTCACTTGACACGTGCGAACCATGCCTCATGGGCAAGATGACTACAACTCCGTTCTCCGGAACAATAGAGCGTGCCAGTGACTTGTTGGAAATCATACATACCGATGTGTGCGGTCCGATGAGCATGGAGGCACGCGGCGGATATCGTTATTTTCTCACCTTCACTGACGATTTAAGTAGATATGGTTATGTTTACTTAATGAAGCACAAGTCTGAAACATTTGAAAAGTTCAAGCAATTTCAGAGTGAAGTTGAAAATCATCGTAACAAGAAGATCAAGTTCCTACGGTCTGATCGTGGGGGTGAATATCTGAGTTTCGAGTTTGGTGCTCACTTAAGACAATGTGGAATTGTTTCACAGTTGACACCGCCTGGAACACCACAGCGTAATGGTGTGTCCGAACGTTGTAATCGTACTTTATTAGAGATGGTGCAATCTATGATGTCTCTTACTGATTTGCCGTTATCGTTTTGGGGTTATGCATTAGACACAGCTGCATTCACTTTAAATAGGGCACCATCAAAATCCATTGAGACGACACCATACGAACTGTGGTATGGCAAAAGGCCAAAGTTGTCGTTTCTTATAGTTTGGGGATGTGATGCTTATGTCAAAAAGCTTCAGCCTGAAAAGATGGAACCCAAAGCGGAAAAGTGCATCTTCATAGGTTACCCAAAAGAGACAGTTGGGTACACCTTCTATCTCAAATCCGAGGGCAAAGTGTTTGTTGCTAAAAACGGAGATTTTCTCGAGAAGGAGTTTCTCTCGAGAGAATTGAGTGGGAGGAAGATAGAACTTGATGAGGTTGTCGAACCTCTCATCCCTCTGGATGGTGGCGCAGGGCAAGGGGAAACCCCTGTCGTTGCGACGCCGGTTGAGGAGGAAGTTAATGATGATGATCATGAAACTCCGGTTCAAGTTCCTATCGAACCACGCAGGTCGATGAGACCACGTGCTGCTCCAGAGTGGTACGGTAATCCCGTTTTGTCAATCATGTTGTTTGACAACAATGAACCTGCAAATTATGAAGAAGCAACGATGGGCCCAGATTCCAACAAATGGCTAGAGGCCATGAAGTCCGAGATAGGATCCATGTATGAAAACAAAGTGTGGACTTTGGAAGTACTACCTGAGGGCCGCAAGGCTATTCAGAACAAATGGATCTTTAAGAAGAAGACGGACGCTGACGGCAATGTGACCGTTTATAAAGCTCGACTTGTGGCAAAGGTTTTTTCACAAGTTCAAGGAGTTGACTACGATGAGACATTCTCACCCGTAGCGATGCTTAAGTCCGTCAGAATCATGTTAGCAATAGCTGCATTTTTCGATTATGAAATCTGGCAGATGGATGTCAAAACGGCGTTCCTTAATGGTTTCCTTAAGGAAGAGTTGTATATGATGCAACCCGAAGGTTTTGTCAATCCTAAAAAATGCTAACAAAGTGTGCAAGCTCCAGCGATCCATTTATGGACTGGTGCAAGCATCTCGGAGTTGGAACAAACGCTTTGATGAGGTGATCAAAGCATTTGGGTTTATACAAGTGGTTGGAGAATCTTGTATTTACAAGAAAGTGAGTGGGAGCTATGTGACGTTTCTAATATTATATGTGGATGACATATTGCTGATTGGAAACAACGTAGAGTTTTTGGAGAGCATAAAAGATTACTTGAATAAAAGTTTCTCTATGAAGGACCTAGGAGAAGCTGCTTACATTCTAGGCATTAAGATCTACAGGGATAGATCGAAACGCCTGATAGGACTTTCACAAAGCACATACCTTAATAAAGTTTTGAAGAGGTTCAAAATGGAACAGTCCAAGAAAGGGTTCTTGCCAGTTTTACAAGGTACGAGATTGAGTAAGACTCAGTGCCCAGCAACTGATAAAGATAGAGAGCATATGAGCACCGTCCCCTATGCTTCAGCCATAGGATCTATCATGTATGCAATGGTGTGCACTAGACCGGACGTTATCCTGGCCATAAGTATGGCAGGCAGGTTCCAGAGTAATCCAGGAGTGGATCACTGGACGGCGGTCAAGAATATCCTGAAGTACCTGAAAAGGACTAAGGAGATGTTTCTCGTGTATGTAGGTGACGAAGAGCTCGCCGTAAAGGGTTACATCGATGCAAGCTTTGACACAGATCCGGACGACTCTAAGTCGCAGACCGGATACATATTTATTCTTAATGGGGGTGCGGTAAGCTGGTGCAGTTCCAAGCAAAGCGTCGTAGCTGATTCTACATGTGAAGCGGAGTACATGGCTGCCTCGGAGGCGGCTAAGGAGGGTGTCTGGATGAAGCAGTTCATGACGGATCTTGGAGTGGTGCCAAGCGCACTGAATCCAATAACCTTGTTCTGTGACAACACGGGTGCCATTGCCTTAGCAAAGGAACCACGGTTTCACAAGAAGACCAGACACATCAAACGATGCTTCAACCTCATCCGCGACTACATCGAAGGGGAGGACGTAAATATATGCAAAGTGCACACGGATCTGAATGTAGCAGACCCGCTGACTAAACCTCTTCCACACGCAAAGCATGATCAACACCAGAACTGTATGGGTGTTAGATTTATTACAATATAATTCGCATGATGATGTGAGGGCTAGATTATTGACTCTAGTGCAAGTGGGAGACTGTTGGAATTATGCCCTAGAGGCAATAATAAATATAGTTATTATTATAATTCCTGTATCAAGATAATCGTTTATTATCCATGCTATAATTGTATTGAATGAAGACTTATATACATGTGTGGATACATAGACAAAACACTGTCCCTAGCAAGCCTCTAGTTGGCTAGCCAGTTGATCAAAGATAGTCAGGGTCTTCTGATTATGTACAAGGTGTTGTTGCTTGATAACTGGATCACGTCATTAGGAGAATCATGTGATGGACTAGACCCAAACTAATAGACGTAGCATGTTGATCGTGTCATTTTGTTGCTACTGTTTTCTGCGTGTCAAGTATTTGTTCCTATGACCATGAGATCATATAATTCACTGACACTGGAGGAATGCTTTGTGTGTATCAAACGTCGCAACATAACTGGGTGACTATAAAGATGCTCTACAGGTATCTCTAAAGGTGTTCGTTGAGTTAGTATGGATCGAGACTGGGATTTGTCACTCCGTGTGACGGAGAGGTATCTCGGGGCCCACTCAGTAATACAACATCACACACAAGCCTTGCAAGCAATGTGACTTAGTGTAAGTTGTGGGATCTTGTATTACGGAACGAGTAAAGAGACTTGCTGGTAAATGAGATTGAAATAGGTATGCGGATACTGACGATCGAATCTCGGGCAAGTAACATACCGAAGGACAAAGGGAATGACATACGGGATTATATGAATCCTTGGCACTAAGGTTCAAACGATAAGATCTTCGTAGAATATGTGGGATCCAATATGGGCATCCAGGTCCCGCTATTGGATATTGACCGAGGAGTCACTCGGGTCATGTCTACATAGTTCTCGAACCCGCAGGGTCTGCACACTTAAGGTTCGACGTTGTTTTATGCGTATTTAAGTTATATAGTTGGTTACCGAATGTTGTTCAGAGTCCCGGATGAGATTAAGGACGTAACGAGGGTTTCCGGAATGGTCCGGAAACGAAGATTGATATATAGGATGACCTCATTTGATTACCGAAAGGTTTTCGGAGTTACCGGGAATGTACCGGGAATGACGAATGGGTTCCGGGTGTTCACCGGGGGGGGGGGGGGGGGGAAACCCACCCCGGGGAAGCCCATAGGCCTTGGGGGTGGCGCACCAGCCCTTGGTAGGCTGGTGGGACAGCCCAAGAAGGCCCTATGCACCATAGATAGAAAATCAAAGAGAAAAGAAAAAAAGGAGGTGGGAAAGGAGAGAAGGACTCCACTTTCCAATCCTAGTTGGACTAGGATTGGAGGAGATCTCCTCCTCCCTTGGTGGCGCAGCCCTTGGGGCTCCTTGAGCCTCAAGGCAAGCCTCCCTTCCCTCCTCCTATATATATGGAGCAATTAGGGCTGATTTGAGACAACTTTTCCAAGGTAGCCCGACCACATATCTCCACGGTTTTACCTCTAGATCGCGTTTCTACGGAGCTCGGGCGGAGCCCTGCTGAGATTAGATCACCACCAACCTCCGGAGCGCCGTCACGCTGCCGGAGAACTCATCTACCTCTCCGTCTCTCTTGCTGGATCAAGAAGGCCGAGATCATCGTCGAGCTGTACGTGTGCTGAACGCGGAGGTGCCGTCCGTTCGGCACTAGATCGTGGGACGGTTCGTGGGACGGTTCGCGGGGCGGATCGAGGGACGTGAGGACGTTCCACTACATCAACCGCGTTCACTAACGCTTCTGCTGTGCGATCTACAAGGGTACGTAGATCGGAAATCCCCTCTCGTAGATGGACATCACCATGATAGGTCTTCGTGCGCGTAGGAAATTTTTTGTTACCCATGCGACGAGGAGCACAAGGATCTGACAAGTGGTTTTCAGCAAGGTAAAATCTGCAGGCACTGAATTTATCGGTAACAAGTGATTGTGTGATGATATGATTCGTAGCAAGCAACAAGTAACAAAAGTAGCAACGGTGCAGCAAAGTGTCCCAATCCCTTTTGTAGCAAGGGACAAGCCTGGATAAAGTCTTATAGGAGGAAAAACGCTCCCGAGGACACACGGGAATTTCTGTCATGCTAGTTTTCATCATGTTCATATGATTCGCGTTCGTTACTTTGATAGTTTGATATGTGGGTGGACCGGCGCTTGGGTACTGCCCTTACTTGGACAAGCGTCCCACTTCTGATTAACCCCTCTCGCAAGCATCCGCAACTATGAAAGAAGAATTAAGACAAAGTCTAACCATAGCATTAAACTAGTGGATCCAAATCAGCCCCTTATGAAGCAACGCATAAACTAGGGTTTAAGCTTTTGTCACTCTAGCAACCCATCATCTACTTACTACTTCCCAATGCCTTCCTCTAGGCCCAAATAATGGTGAAGTGTTATGTAGTCGACGTTCACATAACACCACTAGAGGAAAAATAACATACAACATATCAAAATACCGAACGAATACCAAATTCACATGACTATTATTAGCATAACTTATCCCATGTCCTCAGGAACAAAAGTAACTACTCACAAAGCATAATCATAATCATGATCAGAGGTGTAATGAGTATCATCAAGGATCTGAACATAAACTCTTCCACCAAGTAATCCAACTAGCATCAACTACAAAGAGTAATCAACACTACTAGCAACCTTACAAGTACCAATCGGAGTGGCGAGACGGAGATTGGTTACAAGAGATGAATTAGTGTTTGGAGATGAGATGGTGCTAATGAAGATGTTGATGGTGACGAGTCCCCTCCGATGAGAGGAGTGTTGGTGATGACGATGGCGATGATTTCCCCCTCCGGGAGGGAAGTTTCCTCGGCAGGATCGTCCTGACGGAGCTCTAGACTGGTTCTGCTCAAGTTCCGCCTCGTGGCGGCGGCGAAACCACGAAAAAGCTCCCATCTGATTTTTTAATGGACGAAACCCTCCATATAGCAAAAGAGGGGGCCAGTGGGCTAGTGGGCTGCCCACAACCCCATGGCGCGACCTGGGGGGTGGCCGCGCCGCGCAGGCTTGTGGGCACCCCCTGGTGCCCCTCCGGTACTTCTTCGGCCCAGTATTTTTTACATATTGGGAAAAAAAATCCCCGTTGATTTTCACGGTGTTTCGAGTTGCGCAGAATAGGGATCTCAACTTTGCTCCACTTTCAGGCCAGAATTCCAGTTGCCGGTATGCTCCCTCTTCATGTAAACCTTGCAAAATAAGAGAGAAAAGGCATAAGAACAGTAACGTGAAGTGAAATAACAGCCAAAGAAGCGATAAATATCAACATGAAAACATGATGCAAAATGGACGTATCAACTCCCCCAAGCTTAGACCTCGCTTGTCCTCAAGCGAAAGCCGAGCTCAATAAATATGTCCACATGTTTAGGGAGATAGGTGTCGACAAAACAAGATACGAACATGCATGCATCATGATCATGATCAGAACAGCATACCAACATATAATCTCTCATGCTAAAGTGATAATTCCTTCACAAAGTAAAGCATGGATCAAGAGCCTTACCGAGAAGTAACAACCGATAGCCTTTAGTCATTGAAGCAATTGCAATTTATCACAACATCAGAAAGAGTCAATAAGAGCTTGTAAAGCAAATCCACATACTCAATCATTCTTTCATTCTCTACAATTGCTACAACTCACGTGGTACTCATGAGATCAAAGTTTCAGCTGGACAGAGAGAAAGATAGGGGCTTACAGTTTTGCCTCCCAACTGCTTACCTCAAGGGTAATGTCAACAATAATAATTCATGAATACTTACCTCGAAGTTGACATATGAATATAGATCTTTCCAAAGCATGTGACAGTAGCCAAGACAAAGGCAAAATCAGGAATTGGTGAAGATCACCGTGACTCTTTTCAGGGCAAAAAGTAAAGGTACAAGATAGGGCGCCCTTCGCAGAGGGAAGCAGAGGTTGTCATGCGCTTTTGAGGTTTGGATGCGTGTCCTCTTAGTGCGGAGGAACGTCACTTTATATTGCCTCCTGTGATAAAGAACTTTATTATGCAGTCTGTCGCTTTTATGTCTTCCTCATCACAGGTTCGTATAAAGCTTATTTTCCACACACTAATAGGTCATACATATTAGAGAGAAATTTTTATTGCTTGCACTGATGGCAACTTACTTGAGGGATCTTATTCAATCCATAGGTAGGTATGGTGGACACTCATGGCAAAACTGGTTTGAAGGTTTATGGATGCACAAGTAGTATCTCTACTTTGTGCGGGAGGTTTTGGCTAATAAGAGGTGGAAGAAATTGTCACATGCTAAGGGATCTCTAATCATATAACATTGTTCAGAGCCAAGAAAACACAATTCATTATGTTGTCTTCCTTGTCCAACATCTACTTCTAGGCATGCAATAGTTTAGTGAGTGTTCACAATCATAGATGGTGTCAGAGATGATATATTTATATGTGAACCTATCCTTCTTTATCACTTCCTATTAATTGCAACAATGACCAAGGTCTACGTTTGCCTACCCTCAACAAGTTTCAATCCTCATTCTTTTTATATGTGAAGTCATCACTTCCCATAAGATCATTACATGATCTTTCATGCTTTTGTTCTATTCTCACTCTTTTGATCATAGCAAGAGGCAAAGCCCTTCAACTAAGACACTCTTTATTATATGGCTCACGAGCAAGAATACATCGGGGGTGACACAAAGCAAAACTCAAGACTAAAACACTAAGACTTTTAAACTACTAGAGAAAAAGAAAACTGAAAAGGAAAACTAAAACAAAGGTAAAGGCAAAAGATGTGATGGTGATACGATACCGGGGCAACTCCCCCAAGCTTGGCACAAGCCAAGGGGATTTCCCATACCAATGCTTAGTTGTCTTCCTTTGGTGGTGATGGTGGTGTTGTTGCAATCTTGGACTCCAAGAGGGCCATTAATCTTTGATTTATGCCTTGGAGATCTGCGATATGTTTTTCCAGCAAAACAACTTCACGAGTGAGACAAGTATTGCGAGCACGAGTTGTTTCGCAAAACCTCAAGAGTTCAATCAAGGATGGAGACAGTAGGTGGAGGTAGGGTTGGAGGAAATCCACTCCTTCAACTTCTTCCTTGTTGAGCATAGATTGCACTTCATCCCATGCCTGATCCTTCTCCTTGGCTTTGCCCTTGTTTTCTTTTGGCAGCCTCTCTCTAGCCTCCATGACCTCCATCCTTTTCAGATCAGCATGAACTTCCCCATAGATTTGATGGAGGTTGTTCTCCCCCACAGATTCCTGGGACGACATCTTGACCTAGATCTGCGGCAGAAAACAGGCTCGAAACGAAAAACAGAGGAAATCTGCATGATGCAGGGGTCAGACCAAACGAAAGTATATATAATGATTTTTTCCATACCAGAAGGAGTCCCCTGCACGAAAACAGGGTCAGGGAGGCGCACAAGGTGGCCACAAGCCCTCACGGCGCGGCAAGGGGGTGGGCCCGCGCCGTGCAGGCTTGTCGCCTCCTCGCGCACTTTCCGGACTACTTCCAATTTTTGTATTTTTTTCAAATATTCCAAAACGGAGAAAGTTTCCTATTGGAGAAGTTTTGGACTCTGTTTTCTTACCAAATCTCATACCTCTTCGTTTTTGGAGTCTGAAACAGGCTGATAAATGTCCCTTAGGTATTCTTCTAGAGTTATGGTATTGATGATATTGCTTTCAACATTTATGGGAGTACCTGAGATGTAATGCTTGATTCTCTGCCCATTTACCACTCTCGGACAATTACCTTCTGTATTGTTGATCTTGATAGCACCAGAACGATATACTTCCTCGACAACATAGGGATCTTCCCATTTGGAGAGAAGCTTGCCTGCAAACAATCTTAAACGAGAGTTATATAGCAAGACATAATCACCTACATTGAACTCACGCTTTTGTATCCTCTTATCATGCCACCTCTTAACCTTCTCTTTGAAGAGCTTGGCATTCTCATATGCTTGAGTTCTCCACTCATCAAGCGAGCTAATATCAAATAACCTCTTCTCACCGGCAAGTTTGAAATCAAAGTTGAGCTCTTTGATTGCCCAATAAGCTTTATGCTCTAGCTCAAGAGGTAAGTGACATGCTTTCCCATACACCATTCTGAATGGAGACATGCCCATGGGATTCTTATAGGCAGTTCTATAAGCCCACAATGCATCATCGAGCTTCTTAGACCAATTCTTTCTAGACCTGTTAACAGTCTTTTGCAGAATTAGTTTAATATCTGTGTTGCTTAGCTCTACTTGACCACTGGACCGAGGGTCATTGGGAGACGCAATTCTATGGTTGACATCGTACTTAACAAGTGTTTTACAGAAAGCACCATGAATGAAGTGTGAACCACCGTCGGTCATTAGATATCTAGGGACTCCAAATCTAGGGAATATAACTTCTTTCAGCATCTTGATAGAGGTGTTGTGATCAACACTAGTAGTGGGGATAGCTTCTACCCACTTGGTGACGTAATCAACAACAACTAAGATATGCATTTACCCGTTGGATTTTGGAAAAGGTCCCATATAATCAAAGCCCCAAACATCAAATGGTTCAATGACAAGTGAATAGATCATAGGCATTTCCTGACGTTTGCTAATATTACCTATTCTTTGACATTTGTCACAGTACAAGACAAACTTACGGGCATCCTTGAAGAGAGTGGGCCAATAGAAACCTGACTGCAATACCTTGTGTGAAGTTCTATCTCCCGCATGGTGTCCTCCGTAGGCCTCGGAGTGACACTTCTGTAGGATCTGTCCCTGTTCATGTTTAGGTACACAACATCTAATAACTCCATCTACTCCTTCCTTATTAAGATGAGGATCATCCCAAAAGTAGTGTCTCAAGTCAAAGAAGAACTTCTTCTTTTGTTGGTACGTGAAACTAGGTGGTATGTATTTGGCAACGATATAGTTTGCATAATCAGCATACCACGGTGCACTACGTGAAGCATTGATGACATTCAATTGCTTATCGGGAAAACTATCATCAATAGGTTGTGGGTCATCAAGAACGTTCTCCAACCTAGACAAGTTATCTGCTACTGGGTTATCAACACCCTTTCTGTCGACAATGTGCAAATCAAATTCTTGTAGCAAGAGAACCCATCTGATAAGTCTAGGTTTAGCGGCCTTCTTATCCATGTTGTACTTAATAGCATCATGATCAGTGTGAATAGTGATTTTGGAATCAACTATGTAGGACCTGAACTTTTCACATGCAAACACGACTACTAAAAACTCCTTTTCCGTAGTAGCATAGTTTCTTTGGGCACTGTCTAGAGTTTTACTAGCGTAGTGAATGACATTCAACTTCTTATCAACTCTTTTCCCTAATACAGCACCAACGGCATAATCACTAGCGTCACACATGATCTCAAGAGGTAGGTTCCAATCAGGTGGTTGAACAATAGGTGCAGTTATCAAAGCCCTCTTAAGTATTTCGAAGGCTTCCTCGCAATCATCGTCAAAAACAAAAGGAATATCCTTTTGCAAGAGATTGGTAAGAGGCCTAGAAATCTTAGAGAAGTCTTTAATGAACCTTCTATAGAAACCAGCATGACCAAGGAAACATCTAATACCTTTGATATCTGTGGGGTATGGTATTTTCTCGATTGCATCAACCTTAGCCTTATTGACTTCAATACCTCTTTCAGATATTTTATGTCCTAAGACGATGCCTTCATTAACCATAAAGTTTCACTTCTCCTAATCCAAGACAAGATTGGTGTCTTTACATCTCTGCAAGACTTGATCAAGGTTGCTGAGGCAATCATCAAAGGAAGACCCGTAAATGGAGAAGTCATCCATGAAAACCTCGACAATCTTTTCACAAAAGTCAGAGAATATAGCCATCATACATCTTTGAAAGGTGGCAGGTGCATTACACAAGCCAAAAGGCATACGTCTATAAGCAAAGGTACCGAAAGGGCAGGTGAAAGTGGTTTACTCCTGATCAGATTGTGCAACTGGTATTTGGGAGAAACCAGAATAACCGTCTAGAAAGCAGAAGAGTGTGTGTTTAGACAGCCTTTCTAGCATTTGGTCGATAAAAGGCAAAGGGTAATGATCTTTCCTAGTGGCCTTATTCAACTTCCTAAAATCAATCACCATCCTATAGCCAGTAATAATCCTCTGTGGGATCAACTCATCCTTATCATTAGGGACAACGGTAATGCCTCCCTTCTTAGGAACGCAATGCACCGGACTCACCCAATCGCTATGAGCAACAGGATAGATAATACCCGCTTCCAGGAGCTTTAGTATTTCTTTTCTCACTACTTCTTTCATCTTAGGATTCAATCTCCTTTGATGATCAACAACTGGTTTGAATTAAGGATCAGTTTTGATCTTGTGCTGGCATAGAGTGGGACTAATGCCCTTAAGATCATCAAGAGTATATCCTATGGCAGCACGGTGCTTCCTGAGAGTTTTTAGTAGCTTCTTTTCTTCATGCTCTGAGAGGATAGCACTAATAATGACATGATATATCTCCTTTTCATAAAGATAGGCATACTTAAGAGTATCAGACAACTGTTTAAGCTCGAACACAGGATCACCCTTTGGTGGGGGTGGATCCCCAAGCAGTTTAACAGGCAAGTTATTCTTAAGGATAGGATATTGTTCTAAGACAACTCTATCTATTTCATCCCTTTCATCCATATGCATATCATTTTCATGCTCAAGAAGGTATTGCTCTAGGGGATCAGTAGGAGGCACGACAATAGAAGCTAAGGCAATAGTTTCATGCCTACTAGGCAACTCCTTTTCATGAGGTTGTCTACCAAACTTAGAGAAATTGAACTCATGTGACACACCTTCAAAGCCAACAGTGACAATTTGCTTCTCACAATCAATATGAGCATTGACAGTATTGAGGAAAGGTCTGCCAAATATGATGGGACAAAAGCTATCTTGTGTAGTAGCAAGAACGAGGAAATCAGCAGGATACTTCATTTTACCACACAAGACTTTAACATCCCTAACAATTCCCACAGGGCAGATAGTATCTCTATTAGCAAGCTGAATAGTGACATCTATAGGTTCTATCTCAACAGGTGCAATCTCATCTTTGACTTCATCGTATAAGGACTGAGGTATTGCACTAACACTAGCACCCAAGTCACATAAACCATGGTAACAATGATCTCCTATCTTAACATAAACCAGAGGCATGCCAACAACATTCCAATGTTTGTCTCTAGCGTGAGGTTTAGCAATTCTAGCAGCATCTTCACAAAAGTGAATATTATGTCCCTCAACTTCTTCAGACAAAAGATCTTTGATATTAGCAATGCTAGGTTCAACTCTAATTTGCTCAGGGGGTGTAGGTGTTCTAATATAGCCTCTACGTATCACAGTTGAAGCTTTGGAATGATCCTTTATCCTAACAGGGAAAGGTGGTTTCTCAATGTAAGCACTGGGTACCACAGGATCATTATAGGCAATGACTTTCTCTTCAACTGGAGTGGGTTTAACTACTTGACTTCTAAATGAGGATGAAATTTAAACCACTTCTCTTTGGGGAGATCAATATGAGCAGCAAAAGATTCACACAGTGAAGCTACTATCTCAGAGTCAAGTCCATACTTAGCGCTAAAGTCACAAAAAGTATTTGTCTCAACAAAGGATTTAACGCAATCAAAAGTGAAATTCATACCTGACTCCTTACCTTCTTCAAGCTCCCAATCTTCAGAACTGCGTTTAATTCTCTCCAATAAATTGCATTTGAAGTCAATATCTCTCTTCATAAAAGAACCGGTACAAGAAGTGTCAAGCATGGTGCGATCATCATGAGAAAGCCGAGCATAGAAGTTCTGAATGATAATTTCTCTCGAGAGCTCATGATTGGGGCATGAATATAGCATTGATTTAAGCCTCCCCCAAGCTTGAGCGATGCTTTCTTTGTCACGAGGCCAAAAATTGTAAATATCGATCACGATGTACTAAAGGCATAGGATAAAACTTTTGATGAAATTCCAATTTCAACCGATTGTAGTCCCATGATCCAGTATCATCACATAGCCTATACCATGTCAACGCCTTATCCTTCAAAGATAAAGGAAAGACCTTTTCTTGACCTCATCCTCGGGCACACCTACAAGCTTAAATAAACCACAAACCTCATCTACATAGATCAGATGCAAGTCTGGATGTGATGTTCCATCTCCTGTAAAAGGATTAGCCAGCAGTTTCTCAAGCATACCCGAAGGGAATTCAAAGCAAATATTTTCAGTAGGTGCAGCAACTTGAGGAGCAACTCTTTGTGCTTCCGTTCGAGGTGAAGATATCCCGAACAAGCCCCTCAAAGGATTAGTATCCATAGTGACAAGTGACAACAAATTTCAGCACACTATATGAATGTTTCCTTATCAAGTTCCACTTACCAGAGGCGCTTCACTCCCCGGCAACGGCGCCAGAAAAGAGTCTTGATGACCCACAACTATAGGGGATCAATCGTAGTCCTTTCTATAAGTAAGAGTGTCGAACCCAACGAGGATCACAAGGATCTGACAAGTGGTTTTCAGCAAGGAAAAATCCGCAGGCACTGAAATTGTCGGTAACAAGTGATTGTGTGGTGAGATGATTCGTAGCAAGCAACAATTAACAAAAGTAGAAACGGTGCAGCAAAGTGGCCCAATCCCTTTTGTAGCAAGGGTCAAGCCTGAACAAAGTCTTACAAGAGGAAAAACGCTCCCGAGGACACACGGGAATTTCTGTCATGCTAGTTTCATCATGTTCATATGATTCGCGTTCGTTACTTTGATAGTTTAATATGTGGGTGGACCGGCGCTTGGGTACTGACCTTACTTGGACAAGCATCCCACTTATGATTAACCCCTCTCGCAAGCATCCGCAACTACGAAAGAAGAATTAAGACAAAGTCTAACCATAGCATTAAACTAGTGGATCCAAATCAGCCACTTACAAAGCAACGATAAACTAGGGTTTAAGCTTCTGTCACTCTAGCAACCCATCGTATACTTATTACTTCCCAATGCCTTCCTCTAGGCCCAAATAATGGTGAAGTGTTATGTAGTCGACTTTCACGTAACAGCACTACAGGAAAAACAACATACAACATATCAAAATACCGAACGAATACCAAATTCACATGACTATTATTAGCATGACTTATCCCATGTCCTCACGAACAAAAGTAACTACTCACAAAGCATAATCATAATCATGATCAGAGGTGTAATGAGTAGCATCAAGGATCTGAACATAAACTCTTCCACCAAGTAATCCAACTAGCATCAACTTCAAAGAGTAATCAACACTACTAGCAACCTTACAAGTACCAATCGGAGTCGCGAGACGTAGATTGGTTACAAGAGATGAACTAGGGTTTGGAGATGAGATGGTGCTGATGAAGATGTTGATGGTGACGAGTCCCCTCCGATGAGAGGAGTGTTGGTGATGACGATGGCAACGATTTGCCCCTCCGGGAGGGAAGTTTCCCCGACAGGATCGTCCTACCGGAGCTCTAGATTGGTTCTGCTCAAGTTCCACCTCGTGGCGGCGGCGAAACCACGAAAACCTCCCTTATGATTTTTTTCCTGGATGTAACCCTCCATATAGCAAAAGAGGGGGCCAGTGGGCCAGTGGGCTGCCCACAAGCCCCCATGGCGCGGCCTGGGGGGTGGCCGTGCCGTGCAGGCTTGTGGGCACCCCGTGGTGCCCCTCGGTACTTCTTTGACCTAGTATTTTTTATATATTGGGAAAAAAATCCCTGTTGATTTTCACGGCGTTTGGAGTTGCGTAGAATAGGTATCTCAACTTTGCTCCACTTTCAGGATAGGATTCTAGTTGCCGGTATTCTCCCTCTTCATGTAAATCTTGCAAAATAAGAGAGAAAAGGCATAAGAATAGTACCATGAAGTGAAATAACAGATAAAGAAGCGATAAATATCAACATGAAAACATGATGCAAAATGGACGTATCACACCACTAGAGGAAAAACAACATACTACACATCAAAATATCGAACGAATACCAAATTCACATGACTACTATTGGCATGACTTATCCCATGTCCTCAGGAACAAAAGTAACTACTCACAAAGCATAATCATATTCATGACCAGAAAGGTAATGAGTAGCATCAAGGATCTGAACATAAACTCTTCCACCAAGTAATCCAACTAGCATCAACTACAAAGAGTAATTAACACTACTAGCAACCTTACAAGTACCAATCGGAGTCGCGAGACGGAGATTGGTTACAAGTGATGAACTAGGGTTTGGAGTTGAGATGGTGCTGATGAAGATGTTGATGGTGACGAGTCCCCTCCAATGAGAGGAGTGTTGGTGATGACGATGGCGACGATTTCCCCCTCCGAGAGGGAAGTTTCCCCGGCAGGATCGTCCTGCCGGACCTCTAGATTGGTTCTGCTCAAGTTCCGCCTCGTGGCGGCGACGAATCCATGAAAAAGCTCCTCCCTGATTTTTTCTGGACGAAACCCTTCATATAGCACAAGAGGGGAGCCAGTGGGCCAGCAAGCAGCCCACAAGCCCCCTGGGCGCGACCAGGGGGTGGCCGAGCCAAGCAGGCTTGTGGCCACCTGCTGGCGCCCCTCTGGCGCTTCTTCGGCCCAATATTTTTTATAAATCCGGAAAAAAATTCTTGTTGATTTTTATGGTGTTTGGAGTTGCGCAGAATAGGTATCTCAACTTTACTCCTTTTTAGGCCAGAATTCCAGCTGCCGGCATTCTCCCTCTTCATGTAAACCTTGCAAAATAAGAGAGAAAAGGCATAAGTATTGTACCGTGAAGTGAAATAACAGCCCAAGAAGCGATAAATATCAACATGAAAACATGATGCAAAATGGACGTATCAACTCCCCCAAGCTTAGACCTCGCTTGTCCTCAAGTGAAACCTAGCTCAATAAATATGTCCACATGTTTAGGGAGAGAGGTGTCGACAAAACAAGACACGAACATGTATGCATGATGATCATGATCAGAACAGCCATACCAACATATAATTTCTCATGCTAAAGTGATAATTCCTTCACAAAGTAAAGCATGGATCAAGAACCTTACCGAGAAGTAACAACCGATAGCCTTTGTTCATTGAAGCAATTGCAATTTATCACAACATCAGAAAGAGTCAAATAAGAGCTTGTAAAGCAAATCCACATACTCAATCATTCTTTCATTCTCTACAATTGCTACAACTCATGTGGTACTCATGAGATCAAAGTTTCAGCTGGACAGAGAGAAAGATAGGGGCTTACAGTTTTGCCTCCCAACTGCTTACCTCAAGGGTAATGTCAACAATAATAATTCATGAATACTTACTTCCAAGTTTACATATGAAGATAAATATTTCCCAAGCATATGACGTTAGCCAAGATAAAGGCTAAATAAGGAATTGGTGAAGATCACCATGACTCTTTCAAGAGCAAAAAGTAAAGGTACAAGATAGGCCCTTCGCAGAGGGAAGCATAGGTTGTCATGCGCTTTTGAGGTTTGGATGTGTGTCCTTTTAGTGGGGAGGAACGTCACTTTATATTGCCTCCCGCGATAAAGAACTTTATTATGCAGTCTGTCGCTTTTATGTCTTCCTCATCACAGGTTCGTACAAAGTTTATTTTCCACACACTAATAGATCATACATATTAGAGAGCAATTTTTATTGTTTGCACCGATGACAAATCACTTGAGGGATCTTATTCAATCAATAGGTAGGTATGGTGGACTCACATGGCAAAACTGGGTTGATGGTCTATGGATGCACAAGTAGTATCTCTACTTAGTGCGGGAGGTTTGGCTAATGTGAGGTGGAAGCAATCGTCACATGCTAAGGGATCTCTAATCATATAACATTGTTCGGAGCCAAGCAAACACAATTCATTATGTTATCTTCCTTGTCCAACATCTACTTCTAGGCATGCAATAGTTTAGTGAGTGTTCACAATCATACATGGTGTCAGAGATGATATATTTGTATGTGAACCTCTCCTTCTTTATCACTTCCTATTAATTGAAACAATGACCAAGGTCTACGTTTTCCTACCCTCAACAAGTTTCAATCCTCATTCTTTTTATATGTGAAGCCATTGCTTCCCATAAGATCATTACATGATCTTTCATGCTTTTGTTCTTTTCTCACTCTTTTGATCATGGCAAGAGGCAAAGACCTTCAACTAAGACACTCTTTATTATATGGCTCACGAGCTCGAATACTTCGGGGGTGACACAAAGCAACACTCAAGACTAAAACACTAAGACTTTTAATCTACAAGAGAAAGAGAAAACTGAAAAGGAAAACTAAAACAAAGGTAAAGGCAAAAGATGTGATGGTGATACGATACGGGGGCAACTCCCCCAAGCTTGGCACAAGCCAAGGGGATTGCCCATACCCATGTTTAGTTGTCTTCCTTTGGTGGTGATGGCGGAGGAGTTGTTGGAACATGGGCTTGATCCTCCATCTTCCAAGGCATAGGTGCTCCATCATGGAAAGATGAACGAGTCTCCAGAATCCTCAGATCTGCAGCCAACCGTATTGATTTAAATCTATACTCATACTCACAGTTTTGGCTAGATCTGGGCCTGGAGTTGATCAATCCTATCATAGAGCCTAGAGAGGTGCTTCCCAATGTCATTGGCATCAATCCTGTGCTTGCTGGTGAACTCCGTGATCATCATGTGGTTGGTGTTGAGTCCAGCTCCACCATCCCTTGGCACTTGAAGACTTGTTGCTCCATTTCTTCGAGCCTCGTCTCCATGCTTCGAGTCTTCTTGGGCCCCTCAAAATCACGGATGTGCAACATCCCCTCACGCATCTCGATAGATTGAGGGTGTTGCAGCACTCCCGTGAGGTAGGGATTGATGACCTTCTCGAAGATCTTGTCCTTCGGAGCTTTTGGGGAAGTAATAGCGATCTAGATCTGCAACAAAAACAGGCTCGAAACGAAAAAGAGAGGAAATCTGCGTGATGGAGGGGCAGACCAAACGAGAGTATATATAATGATTTTTCCAGACCAGAAGGAGTACTCCACACGAAAACAGAGTCCAGGAGGCGCACGAGGTGGCCACAAGCCCTCCCGGCGCGACCAGGGGGTGGGCCCGCGCCGGACACGCTTGTCGCCTCCTCGCGCACTTTCGGGACTACTTCCAATTTTTGTATTTTTTCAAATATTCCAAAACGGAGAAAAATTCCTACCGGAAAAGTTTTGGACTCTGTTTTCTTACCGAATCACATACCTCTTCGTTTTCGGAGTCTGAAACAGGCTGATAAATATCCCTTAGGTATTCTTCCGGAGTTATGGTATTGATAATATTGCTTTCAACATTTATGGGAGTACGTGAGATATAATGCTTGATTCTCTGCCCATTTACAACTCTCGGACAATTACCTTCCGTGTTGTTGATCTTGATAGCACCGGAACGATATACTTCCTCAACAACATAGGAACCTTCCCATTTAGAGAGAAGCTTTCTTGCAAAGAATCTTAAACGAGAGTTATATAGCAAGACAAAATCACCTACATTGAACTCACGCTTTTGTATCCTCTTATCATGCCACCTCTTAACCTTTTCTTTGAACAGCTTGGCATTCTCATATGCCTGAGTTCTCCATTCATCAAGCGAGCTAATGTCAAATAACCTCTTCTCACCGGGAAGTTTGAAATCAAAGTTGAGCTCTTTGATTGCCCAATAAGCTTTATGCTCTAGCTCAAGAGGTAAATGACATGCTTTACCGTACACCATTTTGTATGGAGACATGCCCATGGGATTCCTATAAGCAGTTCTATAAGCCCATAGTGCATCATCGAGCTTCTTAGACCAATTCTTTCTACACCTATTGACAGTCTTTTGCAGAATTAGTTTAATCTCTCTATTGCTTAGCTCTACTTGACCACTTGACTGAGGGTAATAGGGAGACACAATTCTATGGTTGACATCGTACTTAGCAAGCGTTTTACGGAAAGCACCATGAATGAAATGTGAACCACCGTCGGTCATTAGATATCTAGGGACTCCAAATCTAGGGAAAATAACTTCTTTAAGCATTCTGATAGAAGTGTTGTGATCAGCACTACTAGTGGGGATAGCTTCTACCCACTTAGTGACGTAATCAAGAGCAACTAGGATATGAGTATACCCGTTGGATTTTGGAAAAGGTCCCATATAATCAAAGCCCCAAACATCGAATGGTTCAATGACAACTGAATAGTTCATAGACATTTCCTGACGTTTGCTAATATAACCTATTCTTTGACATTCGTCACAAGACAAGACAAACTTACGGGCATCCTTGAAGAGAGTGGGCCAATAGAAACCTGATTGCAATACCTTGTGTGCAGTTCTATCTCCCGCATGGTGTCCTCCGTAGGCCTCGGAGTGACACTTCTGTAGGATCCGTCCCTGTTCATGTTCAGGTACACAACGTCTAATCACACCATCTACTCATTCCTTATAAAGGTGAGGATCATCCCAAAAGTAGAGTCACAAGTCAAAGAAGAATTTCTTCTTTTGCTGGTACGTGAAACTAGGTGGTATGTATTTGGCAACGATATAGTTTGCATAATCATCATACCACGGGGCACTACGTGAAGCATTGATGACATTCAATTGCTCATCGGGAAATCTATCATCAATAGGTTGTGGGTCATCAAGAACGTTCTCCAACCTAGAAAAGTTATCTGCTACTGGGTTATCAGCACCCTTCCTATCAACAATGTGCAAATCAAATTCTTGTAGCAAGAGAATCCATGTGATAAGTCTAGGTTTAGCGTCCTTCTTCTCCATGAGGTACTTAATAGCAGCATGATCACTGTGAATAGTGACTTTGGAATCAACTATGTAAGACCTGAACTTTTCACATGCAAACACTACTGCTAAAAATTCCTTCTTCGTAGTGGCATAGATTCTCTGGGCACTGTCTAGAGTTTTACTAGCGTAGTGAATATCATTCAACTTCTTATCGACTCTTTGCCCTAGAACAGCACCAACAACATAATCACTAGCATCACACATGATTTCAAAAGGTAAGTTCCAATCAGGTGGTTGAACAATAGGTGCAGTTATCAAAGCCCTCTTAAGTATTTCGAAGGCTTCCTCACAATCATCGTCAAAAACAAAAGGAATATCCTTTTGCAAGAGATTGGTAAGAGGCCTAGAAATCTTAGAGAAGTCTTTAATGAACCTTCTATAGAAACCAACATGACCAAGGAAACTTCTTATACCTTTGATATCTGTGGGGTATGGCATTTTCTCGATTGCATCAAGCTTAGCCTTATCGACTTCAATACCTCTTTTGGAAATTTTATGTCCTAAGACGATGCCTTCATTAACCATAAATTGACACTTCTCCCAATTCAAGACAAGGTTGGTGTCTTTACATCTCCGCAAGACTCGATCAAGGTTGCTGAGGCAATCATCAAAGGAAGACCAGTAAACGGAGAAGTCATCCATGGAAACCTCGACAATCTTTTCACAAAAGTCAGAAAATATAGAGATCATACATCTTTGAAAGGTAGCGGGTTCGTTACATAAGCCAAAAGGCATACGTCTATAAGCAAATGTACCTAAAGGGCAGGTGAAAGTGGTTTTCTCCTGATCAGCTTGTGCAACTGGTATTTGGGAGAAACCAGAATAACCGTTTAGAAAGCAAAAGCGTGTGTGTTTAGACAGTCTTTCTAGCATTTGGTCGATAAAAGGCAAAGGGTAATGATATTTCCTAGTGGCTTTATTCAATTTCCTAAAATCGATCACCATCCTATAGCCAGTAATAATCCTCCGTGGGATCAATTCATCCTTATCATTAGGGACAACGGTAATGCCTCCCTTCTTAGGAACGCAATGCACCGGACTCACCCAATCGCTATGAGCAACATGATAGATAATACCCGCTTCCAGGAGCTTTAGTATTTCTTTTCTTACTACTTATTTCATCTTAGGATTTAATCTCCTTTGATGATCAGCAACTGGTTTGAAGTCAGGATCAATTTTAATCTTGTGCTGGCATAGAGTGGGACTAATGCCCTTAAGATCATCAAGAGTATATCCTATAGCAGCACGGTGCTTCTTCAGAGTTTTTAGCAACTTCTTTTCTTCATGCTCTGAGAGGCTAGCACTAATTATGACAGGATATATCTATTTTTCTTGAAGATAACCATACTTAAGAGTATCTGGCAGGATCACCCTTTGGTGGGGGTGGATCCCCAAGCAGTTCAACATGCAAGTTATTCTGAAGGATAAGATATTGTTCTAAGACAACTCTATCTATCTCATCCCTTTCATCCATCTGCATATCATTTTCATGCTCAAGCAAGTATTGCTCTAAGGGATCAGTAGGAGGCACGGCAATAGAAGCTAAGGCAATAGTTTCATCCTTACTAAGCACTCTTTTTCATGAGGTTGTCTTCCAAACTTGGAGAAATTGAACTCATGTGACACACCTTCAAAGCCAACAGCGACAGTTTGCTTCTCACAATCAATATGAGCATTGACAGTATTGAGGAAGGGTCTGCCGAATATGATGGGACAAAAGCTATCTTGTGCGGTAGCAAGAACGAGGAAATCAGCAAGATACTTCATTTTACCACACAAGACTTCAACATCACTAACAATTCCCACAGGGCAGATAGTATCTCTATTGGCAAGATGAATAGTAACATCAATAGGCTCTATCTCAATAGGTGCAATCTCGTCTTTGATTTCATCATATAAGGATTGAGGTATTGCACTAACACTAGCACCCACATCACATAAACCATGATAACAATGATCTCCTATCTTAACAGAAACAACAGGCGTGCCAACAACACGACTTTGTTTGTCTCTAGCGTGAGGTTTAGCAATTCTAGCCGCATCTTCATAGAAGTGAATATTATGTCCCTCAACATCATCTGACAGGAGATCTTTGATGATAGCAACTCTAGGTTCAACTCTAATTTGCTAAGGGGGTGTAGGTGTTCTAATGTATCCTCCACGTATCATAGTGGATGCTTTAGAATGATCCTTCATCCTAACAGGGAAAGGTGGTTTCTCAATGTAAGCACTGGGAACAACAGGATCATTATAGGCAATGACTCTCTCTTCAACTGGATTGGGTTTAACTACATTAACTTCTAAAGGAGGATGATATTTAAACTACTTCTCTTTGGGGAGATCAATATGAGCAGCAAAGGATTCACACAGTGAAGGTTCTATCTCAGAGTCAAGTCCATACTTAGCGCTAAAGTCACAAAAAGTATTTGTTTCAACAAAGGATCTAACGCAATCAAACGTGAAATTCATACCTGACTCCTTACCTTTTTAAAGCTCCCAATCTTCGGAGTTGCATTTATTTCTCTCCAATAAATTCCATTTGAAGTCAATATCTCTCTTCATAAAAGAACCGGTACAATAAGTGTCAAGCATGGTGCGATCATCATGAGAAAGCCGAGCATAGAAGTTCTGAATGATAATTTCTCTCAAGAGCTCATGATTGGGGCATGAATATAACATTGATTTAAGCCTCCCCCAAGCTTGAGCGATGCTTTCTCTGTCACGAGGCCAAAAATTATAAATATAATTCCGATCACGATGTACTAAATGCATAGGATAAAACTTTTGATGAAATTCCAATTTCAACCGGTTGTAGTCCCATGATCCAGTATCATCACATAGCCTATACCATGTCAACGCCTTATCCTTCAAAGATAAAGGAAAGAACTTCTTCTTGACCTCATCCTCGGGCAAACCTGCAAGCTTAAATAAACCACAAACTTCATCTACATAGATTAGATGCAAGTCTGGATGTGATGTTCCATCTCCCGTAAAAGGATTAGACAGCAGTTTCTCAAGCATACCCGAAGGAAATTCAAAGAAAATATTTTCAGTAGGTGCAGCAGATTGAGGAGCAACTTTTTGTGCTTCCGTTCGAGGTGAAGATACCCCGAACAAGCCCCTCAAAGGATTAGTATCCATAGTGACAAGTGACAACAAATTTCAGCACACTATATCAATGTTTCCTTACCAAGTTCCACTTACCAAAGGAGCTTCACTCCTAGGCAACGGCGCCAGAAAAGAGTCTTGATGACCCACAAGTATAGGGGATCAATCGTAGTCCTTTCGATAAGTAAGAGTGTCGAACCCAACGAGGAGCAGAAGGATCTCACAAGTGGTTTTCAGCAAGGTAAAATCTGCACGCACTCAAATTGTCGGTAACAAGTGGTTGTGTGGTGAGGTGATTCGTAGAAAGCAACAAGTAACAAAAGTAGCAACGGTGCAGCAAAGTGGCCCATTCCCTTTTGTAGAAAGGGACAAGCCTGGATAAAGTCGTATAGGAGGAAAAACGCTCCCGAGGACACACGGGAATTTCTGTCATGCTAGTTTTCATCATGTTCATATGATTCACGTTCGTTACTTTGATAGTTTGATATGTGGGTGGACGGGCGCTTGGGTACTACCCTTACTTGGACAAGCATCCCACTTATGATTAACCCCTCTCGCAAGCATCCGCAACTATGAAAGAAGATATAAGACAAAGTCTAACCATAGCATTAAACTAGTGGATCCAAATCAGCCCCTTACGAAGCAACACATAAACTAGGGTTTAAGCTTCTGTCACTCTACAACCCATCATCTACTTACTACTTCCCAATGCCTTCCTATAGGCCCAAATAATGGTGAAGTGTTATGTAATCGACGTTCACATAACACCACTAGAGGAAAAACAACATACAACACATCAAAATATTGAACAAATACCAAATTCACATGACTACTATTAGCATGACTTATCCCATGTCCTCAGGAACAAAAGTAACTACTCGCAAAGCATAATCATATTCATGACCAGAGAGGTAATGAGTAGCATAAAGGATCTGAACATAAACTCTTCCACCAAGTAATCCAACTAGCATCAACTACAAAGAATAATTAACACTACTAGCAACCTTACAAGTACCAATCAAAGTCACGAGATGGAGATTGGTTACAAGTGATGAACTAGGGTTTGGAGATGAGATGGTGCTGATGAATATGTTGATGGTGACGAGTCCCTTCCGATGAGAGGAGTGTTGGTGATGATGATGGCGACGATTTCCCCCTCCGGGAGGGAAGTTTCCCCGGCAGGATCGTGCTGCCGGAGCTCTAGATTGGTTCTGCTCAAGTTCCGCCTCGTGGCGGCGGTGAATCCACGAAAAAGCTCCTCCCTGATTTTTTCCTGGACGAAACCCTTCATATAGTAAGAGAGGGGGTCCAGTGGGCCAGCAGGCTGCCCATAAGCCCCCTGGGCGCGGCCAGGGGGGGTGGCCGCGCCAAGCAGGCTTGTGGCCACCTGTTGGCGCCCCTCTGGCGCTTCTTCGACCTAGTATTTTTTATAAATCCGGCAAGAAAATCCTCGTTGATTTTTATGGCGTTTGGAGTTGCGCAGAATAGGTATCTCAACTTTGCTCCTTTTTCAGGCCAGAATTCCAGCTGCCGGCATTCTCCCTCTTCATGTAAACCTTGCAAAATAAGAGAGAAAAGGCATAAGTATTGTACCGTGAAATGAAATAACAGCCCAAGAAGCGATAAATATCAACATGAAAACATGATGCAAAATGGACGTATCAGGTTCATAGTGCGAACGTTGACCCCTTTGGTCTTGGTAGCAGTCTTCTTGAAGGTCCTCTTCTTAGGATTCAGACTGTAAGTGGCGAAACCTTTTGGAGCCTCTGGAGTGCGATACTACTTTGGTTGGGTGTTACGTGCAGGATTCGAGTGACGAGGACCACCGGAGTCCATGGCACTTGACGAAGGAAGGAGGGGATCAAACCCTCCAACTGAAAGGAGAGGAGGGGCTCCATAGAGAAATATCTAAACGGGGGGAGTTCGGTGTAGTGCGAGAGAGAGCCACGAGGAAGAAGAAGCAGGGCAAGAAAAAACGGCTCCCCCTCCTTTATATAGTCCAAGGGGTACGGGCCCAGCGGTAGTACCGCTGGGTCATGGTGGTAGTACCGCTCCCCCTGGCAGTAGTACCGCTCGGGTCCTAGCGGTAGTACCGCCGTCCTGGCGGTAGTACCGCTCCCCCTTGAGACAGCCCTAAAAAGCCCTAGTCAAGCCTCGATAGGCTGGGGTCCTGGCGGTAGTACTGCTACCCCTGACGGTAGTACCGTTGGGGTCCTGGCGGTAGTACCGCTACCCCTGGCGGTAGTACCGCTGGGGTCCTGGCGGTAGTACCGCTCAAAAAGGCACAACGAGACATAGGACTTCGTGGAAATGATGTGGGCATCGATTAGTCAGTGTAACAAAAAGGTAACACCAGCAAGATATACTGACTAGTCATTTTGTATCCTTTTTTCAACACGAGAGAAAGGTGGGGGCGGTGGCCGAAGCCACCTATGTTTGAGACGAAGGTATGACAGCGCGAAGAATTATCCTTGGGTTCATGACCAACGCTCATCTTTGAAGCACAAGTGCCATTTAATAATGGCCAAAGTGAACGACTTGATCAATTTATGCATAATGGGGGGGGGAGGGAAAGTTCATTGAGAGAACAACACTCCCCCTATGTCCATGCCTACACCTAGAACAATATGTAATGCAGAGTGAGGTGCAAAGTGCCTAGTTTCAATCCACATTACTTGAATCAATGATATTTAGCTCATGCCTTAACTCCCGGAACCTTGCTTCATCTAGGGGCTTAGTGAAAATATCTGCAAGTTGCTCTTCAGTGTTGATGAAGTTTACCTCAATATCACCTTGTTTGATATGTTCACGAATGAAGTGATGGCGAATATCAATATGCTTGGTCTTGCTATGTTGCACCGGATTGAGGGAAATCTTGATAGCACTTTGATTGTCACATAGAATAGGCACTTTGTCACAAGTGACACCGTAATCCTTTAAAGTTTGCCTCATCCATAGCAACTGTGCACAGCAACTTGCAGCTGCCACATACTCAGCTTCGGTGGAAGATAGTGAGACACAATTCTGCTTCTTTGAAGACCAACTTACCAGTGAACGACCAAGGAATTGGCATCCTCCAGAAGTTGACTTCCTCTCCACATAGTCTCCTCCCCAATCTGAGTCAGAATAGCCCACTAGGTTGAAGTTTTCTCCTTTGGGATACCATAGACCAAAGTTTGGGGTATGAGCCAAATATCGAAAGATCCGCTTGACAGCCATAAAATGGCTTTCTTTTGGTGCAGATTGAAACCGTGCACAAATCCCTACACTCAACATGATATCCGGTCTAGATGCACAAAGGTAAAGAAGGGATCCAATCATGGAGCGATATAACTTTTGATCCACTGCTTTACACATGGGATCACTGTCAAGCTTGCATCTTGTTGGCATGGGAAAATCGACCGGCTTGACATCCTCCAGCTCGAACCTCTTGAGCATGTCTTGAGTGTACTTGGCTTGTTTGATGAAGGTCCCTTCTAAGCCTTGTTTAATCTCGAACCCAAGGAAGAACTTCAACTCACCCATCATAGACATCTCAAATTTCTCGGTCATTAGTGCAACAAATTCTTCATTGAAAGATTCGTTAGGGGAACCACAAATGATATCATCAACATATAGTTGGCATATGAACAAATCCCCTTTGACCTTCTTAGTAAAAAGAGTGGGATCTATCTTCCCAATTTCAAACCCACGATCTTGTAACAACTCAATAAGGTACTCATACCACACACGTGGGGCTTGTTTAAGGCCAAAGAGTGCCTTATTAAGTTTGTACACAAGATTGGGGAGCTTGGGATGTTCGAACCCCGGGGGTTGTTTGACATAGACTAACTCATTTAAAGGACCATTAAGAAAAGCACTTTTCACATCCATTTGTTGTAATTTGAAATTATGATGAGAAGCAAATGCAAGCAGCATGCGAATAGATTCTAGACGAGCAACAGGGGCAAAGGTTTCACCGTAGTCGATACCCTCGACTTGGGAGTAGCCTTGAGCCACCAATCTTGCCTTGTTTCAAATCAAAATCCCATTGGCATCTTGCTTGTTTTTGAAGATCCATTTGGTCCCGATGACATTATGTTCCTCCTTTGGTCTTGGCACTAAATTCCAGACTTGATTACGCTCGAAGTTGTTGAGTTCTTCATGCATGGCCATAAGCCAATCCTCATCATCGAGCGCTTCCTGTACCTGTTGAGGTTCACAATACGAAACAAACGCGTGATGCTCACAATAATTCCAAATTTGTTGACGAGTGGATACTCCCCTTTTCAAACTGCGAAGCACATTCTTCGTAAGATGTGACTTGACTCTCGGCTTGTTCGCAATCTTGGCTGCGCGATGCTCCAAGAGTTCTGCATTGGATAACTAGGGAGCATCGACTTGATTACTTTGCTTGCCCTTGCGTTTTCATCCTTCCTTGGCACAAGTAGTCCTCTTAGGTGCCGCAGAAGGGAATTGAGAGACAGCATCCTGATCAACTTGATTTTCGACTTGAGCAGGTTCACTGGTTTATCCTTGTTCTTGTGGTTGCTCTTGATCTTGATCTAGTGCTTCTGTTTGGTTTGGATCTTGTAGTTGCACTTGATCTTGATCTTGAGCAGATTGAGAACCTTGTGTAAGCACCTGGACATCATGGGACACATCACCATCTTTGACCAATTGATCTTGTCCTTGAACTTGTTCAACTGGTTGAGTGTCTTCTCTTTGTTCATCGGAAGCGTGTGGGGCTTGTGAGAATGATGGATCCACTTGAGTAGAGCATTGTCCTTCTCCTTCGGCCACAAGGGGTTCCTCAATGGGGAGTATTTGACCAATCCCCACTCTTCTTATGGCTTGGGGAGGAATTTCATCACCTACATCACATAGACCACTTTGCTCCACTTGGGAGCCATTATTTTAATCAAACTCCACGTTACACGTTTTCTCAATGAGCCCGGTGGACTTGTTGAGGACACGGTAAGCATGAGAGTTTGTAGCATAACCAACAAAGATGCCCTCTTGTGCTCTAGAATCAAATTTAGCTAAACGTGCACCTTTCTTGAGAATGAAACACTTACACCCGAATACCCGGAAGTACTTGAGATTGAGTTTGTTTCTGGTGAGAATCTCATATGGGGTCTTGTTCAAGCCTTTGCGGATATAGAGCCGATTGGACGCATGACATGCTGTGTTGATGGCTTCGGCCCAAAAGTTATATGGAGTTTTGAATTCCGCCATCATTGTTCTTGCAGCGTCCATCAACGTCCGGTTCTTCCATCCCGCCACGCCATTTTGTTGAGGGGTGTATGGTGCTGAATATTGATGTTTTATTCCCTCATCTCCTAGAAACTCATCCAAGGTGTAGTTCTTGAACTCGGTGCCATTGTCACTTCTAACCATCAGAATCTTTGCTTCATGTTGACGTTGAGCTTCATTAGCAAAGTTGATGACAGTTTGTTGAGTCTCACTCTTCCTCTTGAAGAAATATACCCAGGTGTATCTTGAGTAGTCATCAACAATCACCAAGCAGTACTTTCTGCCCCCAAGACTATCAAATGATGGAGGACCGAAGAGATCCATATGAAGGAGCTCGAACGGCCTCTTAGTATAAATGAGAGTCGTTGGACGATGAGCAGTTTCATGAATCTTTCCTTCAATGCAGGCACTGCAAGCACGATCTCTGGCAAAACTCACATTTGTTAGTCCACTAATATGGTCCCCTTTGAGGAGAGTTTGCAAAGATCTCATATTGACATGAGCTAGTCGGCGATGCCAAAGCCATCCCACATCAACTTTAGCCATTAGACAAGTCGCATTCTTAGTGGGTCGCTTTGAAAAGTTCACCACATAGAGACCATTTTCGACATATCCAACATAGGATACTTTAAGAGTCTTGCTCCACAAAAGGACCATAGTATCAAGATTAAGGAATGTGGAAAAACCCATAATTGCAAGTTGACGAACTGAAAGTAAATTGTAAGCAAGGGACTCAACAACCATGACCTTCTCAATAGATAACTCTTGAGAGATGACCACCTTACCAAATCCCAATACGTTTGACGATGATGCATCGGCGAATTGGACATGGGTGGGCATAGATGGGGAAGGATGCACATCCACCACTAAGTCCTTGCTTCCGGTCATATGATTTGTTGCTCCACTATCGAGCAACGATGACACCCCACCGGAAGCAAACTCCTGGAATAGATCAAGGCTTGGTTTTAGGTACCCATTTTTGAATAGGTCCTTTAATGTTAGAGACAAGGGTCTTAGGAACCCAAATAGCCCATTCAATGGACTCATAGTAAGAACCAACAAATCTGGCATAAACATGCCCATCACGAGCACGACATAAAACATAGGAAGGATTGAGTTTGTCGGCTGTGTTGGTAGGAATGGTTTTGCCCTTCTTGATGCTACCATTCTCCACCTTGTTCATGTTCACCTCCTGAGTCCCTTCGCCCTCTTTGACAAAGATGTCCATGAGGGTAGGGGATTGTTTGTTCCTGTTCTTCCTTTTTCTTTTTGACTTGGATGTAAGTCCAAGTCCCTCCTTTCCTACCACATCCTTTTGATTGCTCAAGATGCCATTCAGGTTCTTCTCGCCTTGGATGCCTGACACAAGGCCCTTCTCAAGTTTATCCTTCAACTTGGCATTTTCCTCCACAAGATGTACATGCTCACAACAAGGGTTAGTTGGACAAGCGTTATCAATTATAACGAAAGGAGGACAAGTAGAGATCTCCTCGGTAAGCTTTGCTTGGAGTTGATCATGAGACTCTTTCAGGGAGAAATGAGCACCTTTCAAGACCTTGTGAGCCTTGTCAAGTGTGTCAAACTCCACTTTGAGTCTGTCATGGCCAACACCAAGAGTATCCTTTTCAGACTTAAGCATACGAGTAAGAACAATAACATGATGTAGTTCCTTTTGCAATTTAGCGCAGTCATCATTGTATGACTCCTCAAGAGCCAAAAGAAGAGTGCGCTCCTTTTCTAGTGCAATAGATAGTTCAACAATCTCATCGGCATAGTCATGACTATGTCCTTGCAGCTCGGAGATGGTCTCCTCATGAGACTCGATGAGGTCATTAGCCTCACCCAGTTGTTCCAAAAGAGCAAGAAAGTGCTTCTTGGGTTGTCCTTTGATCGTACACAGAAATTTGTCAAGATCATGCTCATCAAGTTCCACAACATCACTATCATCAACACAATTCAACAATGAAGGAGAAGTAGTGATGTTGGTCTTAATGTTGGGTGTTAACTGATCGATACATTTGGCCATGAGGCACTTGGCGATGTGGTTATTGTTGGGGGCGTTGAAGAGAGACACATTCTTGGGAGAAGGGGTGGCAATGGCGACAGTCGTAGTTGCCACCATATCATCATCATCATCATCATCGGGGGCGGGGGGGGGGGGGGGGGTACTCTTCAAGTGCCACCATACCCTTTGGGTGGGGTTTCTTGACAAAGTTGTTCTTGTTTGGGAATGGCTTGGTTTTGTCTTTGCGAATGAGCTTGCCCTCGTTGTCTTCCCTCTTCTCATAGGGACATTCTGCCACGAAGTGACTCACATTACCGCAGTTATAGCATGTCCTCACTCATTGCATGGATTTGAACCCACTTGAGTTTCTCTTGGTGAAGTTGGATCTTGCGTTCCTCTTGTTGCCCCAGATTTGCCTTGACGCAAGAGCCATGTGCTCGTGATAAGCATACTTAGTGTCTTCAGGGCAGCTCTCCTCTTCCTCATCCTATTCTTCTTCTTCAGAAGCAGCCTTTGCCTTTAAAGCAAGGTTGGGTGAAGCTGTCTTTGGCCGAACGCGAGCAAGTGCATTGTCAGCGGTCTCGTTCATGATTGAGATTGCAATGAATTCATCCAACACCTCACTGGAAGACAAGGAGTGGAAATCTGGTCGTTGGCGAATAACTGATGACATGGCTTTGTTGAAAGGCATGATGGCCTTGAGAAACTTGCGCTTGATCCATGTGTCATCCACATCCTTGCTCCCATGATCCTTGAGAGCAACAGCAATAGCAGTCACCCTTCGATAGAGATCACGAGGGTCCTCATCTTCCTTCATCACAAACTCATCGGCCTTATCAAGTACCATTTCATAGTTGGACCGTTGAATGCTTGAGCTTCCCTTGTAGAACACCATAATGTGCTCCCAACAGTCCTTAGCCAGAGTGATGGGGCGCAAGTGAGGAAGATCTTCAGGAGGTACTACAGACTGTAGAATAAACAATGCAGAGTGATTGTATTGATTGTCCGCTTCTTCTCTTGGAGTGAGGTTGCTTGGGTCATGAGGATAGTAGCCTTGCTCGATGATTCTCCATAAATTTGTTGAGATGTGATTCAAATGAGACTTAATAGAAAACACCCAGTTAGCAAAATCACCCTTAACAAGCTTTGGAGGAGGACCAACTGGGTTAAGATGCGGTATAGGAACATGTCCTCCATAGACCATGGGAGGTGGAACTGAGGCATAGGTTCCAGTCCCATCATTTTCGAGAGGGGAAGAAGGTCGCATACCTTTAGCCGCTTCCTTAAAGGAATTGGCCTCCAAATCTCTGTTGGCGGGTTTAACCACCAACGCCGGTTCGGGTGAACCTTTAATTCCCTCAATTAACATCTTTAACATGGTTTTGACTTCGTTCGTCAAGGACGTCTTGAGGGCAGCCATAGCCGTATTCAAATCGTCCCTTGTGACCGAAGTCAAGGCCATGGCATCGGCTTGCCCATGGGGAACTCCCTCATCATCTTCCATACTCTTCGGGTGGTGAAACCCTTAATAAAGAGACGTGGCTCTGATACCAATTGAAAGGATCGATATGGTTGACTAGAGGGGGGGGTGAATAGGCAAAAATCACTTTTTAATTAACCTTAACAAGTTAGGGTTAGCAACATAAAGGTTCTCTAAAATGACAACAAGGTGATGAACCTATATGATGCTACCAACTAAAAATAATAAGGCAAGTAAGAGATAGTCTACAACAAAAACATACACAATGTAAAGATTAGAGATAACCGCAAGTGGAACCAATAAAGACGATGATGTGTTACCGAAGTTCCTTCCCTTTGACAGGAAGTACGTCTTCGTTGGAGCGGCGTGGAGGCACAATGCTCCCAATAAGCCACTAGGGCCACCGTATTCTCCTCACGCCCTCACACAATGCAAGGTGCCGTGATTCCACTATAGGTGCTCTTGAAGGCGGCGACCGAACCTTTACAAACAAGGTTGGGGCAAACTCCACACAAAGCTTGGAGGCTCCCAACAAGACCACGGAGCTTCACCACAATGGAATGTGGCTCCAAGGTGACCTCAACCGTCTAGGGTGCTCAAACACCCAAGAGAAACAAGATCCGCAAGGGATTAGTGCGGGGAATCAATTTTCTCTTGGTGGAAGTGTAGATCTAGGCCTTCTCAACCAATCCCTAGGAAATCGACAAGTTTGATTGGCTAGGGAGAGAGATCGGGCACTTTTGAGCTTAGGGAGCAACAATGGAGCTTGGGAGGGTCACAGGTAGGGTTCTTGAGCCAGAAGAACCCTTTATATAGCGGGGGGGGGGGGGGGAATCCAAAAGTTTTCCCACTCACAGCACGAGCCCAGTGGTACTACCGCTGAGCCCATGGTAGCGCAAAGATACTACCGGGCCAGCCACCGCCAAGAAAGTCTTCGCCATGTTTATTGGAAAACAAGATTATAAATAACGTATAAAAGAGAAAATAAAAATAAAAATGATGCTCCAAGCAAAACACATATCATGTGATGAATAAAAATATAGCTCCAAGTAAGATATATCGATAATGTTGGAGATGAAAGAGGGGATGCCTACCGGGGCATCCCCAAGCTTAGACGATTTAGTCTTACTTGGATATAACCTTGGGGTGACTTGGAATCACCAATATTAGGTTATTGCTGCTCCTTATTCTCCTCATATTGTTATCTCACCCAAAACTTCAAAACTTCAATCACACAAAACTTAAGTGAACTTCGTGAGATGGGTTAGTATGATAAATATAGATCATTCACTTAGGTACTCTCATGACAAGACCCATAATGGTTCTCACATAATACCTACTATATTCTTTCATTCCCATAATTTATATCACTAAATATAACCTCTGGAAACATTAAAACAAGCAAATTATGCACGCAAAACAGAATCTGTCAAAAACATAATAGTCTATGAAGATCTGAATTAAAACCCTACTTCCTTGACTCTACAAATTATAAAAATTAGAAAAACTCATAGAATTTGCATACCAGGTTTAGATATTTTTGACACTCCACTAAAATCAGGGAAATTCTGCACTGGACGTTAAAGTTTCAGTTTTTGCACAGAATCAAACAAGCAAGTATCCACACTATCCCAAAGGCTTTACTTGGCACTTTATTGAAATAAAAGCCATAGAACATGATTAATACAGTATTTAAATCATGTGAACACTCGAAAACAGAAATTATAAGTGTCGGATTGTCTCCCAACAAGAGCTTTTCTTTAATGCCTTTTAGCTAGGCATGGTGATTTCAATGATGCTCGTATAGGAAGTAGTAATTGAGGCATTCAAGAGAGCATCATGAATCACATGACAAGAACATTTATGTCTAACCCACTTCCTATGCATAGGGATTTTGCAAGAAAACAATTTATTGTAGCAATAATAAACTTTCATAGGAAGGCAAAACAAGCATGAGTTCAAAACTTTGAATACATAGGGAGGAAACTTGATATTATTAAAATTCCTAAAAGCATATGTTACCCCCTCATAATAATTTTCAGTATCATCATGAAGGAATTCAACAATATAACTATCACATAAACATTCATTTCATGATGCACAAGCATAGAATATTATTACTACCCACATGAGCAAAATTCTTATCATTCATAGTAGTGGGAGCAACCTCAACAAAATAACTATCATGTGATACTCGAGTGGCATAATCCAATTGAAAATTAAAATCATGATGACAAGTTTCATGGTTTTTATTACTATTTATAACATACATGTCATCACCATAATCATCATAGATAGCAACTTTATTGTCATAGTCAATTGAAACCTCTTCCAAAATTATGGACTCATCACTAAATAAAGTCATGACCTCTCCAAATACACTTTTATCATTGTGAAAAGATTCAACACCCTCCAAAATAGCGGGATCATTAGTACATAGAGTTGACACTCTTCCAAACCCATTTTCATCAATATAATCATCATAAATAGGATGCATGCTTTCATCATAATAAATTTACTCTCCAAAACTTGGGGGACGAAAAATATCATCTTCATCAAACATAGCATCCCCAAGCTTGTGGCTTTGCATATTATTAGCATCATGGATATTCAGAGAATCCATACCAACAATATTTCTATCATGCTCATCATTCAAGGAATTCACATTAAGCATTTTCATAATTTCTTCCTCTATTTATTGAGCACATTTTTCCTTTCCATCATTTTCACGAAAGACATGATAACGATGAACCATATGAGACCACATCAATTCCTATTTTTTGTAATTTTGTTTTATAAAACGAAACTAGTGAAAATAAGAACCTAAAAGATCTAATTTCAAGATCTAAAGATATACGTTCAAGCACTCACCTCCCCGGCAACGGTGCCAAAAAAGAGCTTGTTGTCTACTACACAACTTGTTCTTGTAGACTCGTGTTGGGCCTCCAAGCGCAGAGTTTTGTAGGATAGTAGCAAATTTCCCTCAAGTGGATGACCTAAGGTTTATCAATCCGTGGAAGGCGCAGGATGAAGGCGGTCTCTGGCAACCAACCCTGCAACCAAATGATAAAAAGTCTCTTGTGTCCCCAACACACCAAATACAATTGTAAATTGTATAGGTGCACTAGTTCGGCGAAGAGGTGGTGATACAAGTGTAGCAATGATAGTAGATATTGATTTTTGTAATAGGAACAATAAAAAACAACAAGGTAGCAGTAAAAAAGTGATCATAAACGGCATTGCAATGCTTGAAAATGAGGCCTAGGGTCTCTACTTTCACTAGTGCAATCTCTCAATAATGTTAATATAATTGGTTGATATAACAATCCCTCAACGTGCGATAAATAATCACTCCAAAGTTATTATCTAGCGGAGAACATAAGAATAAATTTTTTGTAGGGTACGAAACCACCTCAAAGTTTTTCTTTCTGATCAATCTTTCGAAGAGTTCGTACTAGAATAACAAGTTATCCTTTCTAATCGATCTATTCAATAGTTCGTACTAAAATAACACCATTGATACATATTATTCAACCCTAGTTTCACCTAGATACTCCAATGTTACCTCAAGTATCCGTGGGCTAATTATACGACATGCATGAAATAATTTCAGATTCTTCATATTTTATCGAACACAAAGAACTTCAAGGAGCACCCCAAGATTTCTATCGGAGAACATAGTATGAAAACGTGCATCAACCCCTATGCATAGATTACCCCAATGTCACCTCGGGAATCAACGAGTTTAGTGCCAAAATATATATCAAGTGAATCACTTGAATACCCCAATGTCACTACGTGTATCCACATGCAATACATACATCATGTGCTCTCAAACCTGAATATTCAATCCAATATAACGAGTTCTTAAGGTAAAAGATTCAACTCATCACAACAATAGCATGGGACAAAGACCATATGATCCAACTATATTGACAAGGCTCGTGATATATCAAGATCATGACATCTCAAGAAAAGAGAGAGAGATTAAACACATAGCTACTGGTACAAACAATCAACCCCGAGGGTGGACTACTCCCTCCTCATCATGGCCTCCGCCGGGATGATGAATATGGCAACCGGTGATTATCTCCCCCTCCGACAAGCTATCGGAAGGGGCTCTCGATTGGTTTTTCGTTGCTACAGAGGCTTGCGGCGGCGGAACTTCTCATCTAGGGTTATTTTTGGAGATTTTCCTATTTATAGGTATTTTTGGCGTCGGAATCACGCCAAGATGGGCCACGAGGTGCCCACTAGATACTAGTCCGCGCTAGGGGGGCAGGCGCGCCCTGGTGCCTAGTGGGCAGCCTGAGCCTCCTCTCTGGTGGTTATTTGCTCCTCTGGATGTCTTTTGTACAGAAAAAAAATCTCCAAAAAGTTTCGTCACATTTGGACTCCGTTTGATATTGATTTTCTGCGAAGTAAAAAACAAGCAAAAAACAACAATTGGCACTGGGCACTATGTTGATAGGTTAGTCCAAAAAAATGATATAAAGTTGCTATAAAATGATTGTAAAACATCCAAGAATGATAATATAACATCATGGAACAATCAAAAATTGTAGATAAGTTGTAGATGTATCAATATTCAATGAACAATATGATCATAAAGTCATAATTCATTTGATCTCAGCAAAGACACCAATAGAATTGCATCGTATTGATCCCGATCATACAAGGAAGAAGGGGAACATGGTATTGAAGATCTAAAGAGAAAGAGAACCATTTAGCTAGTAATATGGACCTGTAAGTCCTAAAGGAACTACCCACACATGGCCATGGAGGCAGCAAGGTTGATGTAGAGGCCTTAGTGTTAGAGCATATTTTTCCATATGTGGTTTTGGTAATTGATGACAATCCCTATGGACTAATGGTTTCCTTAAGTTATATTCGAAGGATTTGTCCATAGGCACTTCTTGAAGTCCATCTGTTGGTTTGAAGGAGTTTATATGATGACATAGGTGGTATTCATGGTTTTATCCAAAGATTGGTCATAAAGACACAAGGTTGATCAAGACTAAGTCAAAACGTGAATTAAGTTGTTCAACACACAAAGCGTACAAGATGTACCGAGAAGGATCAAGTGATCCCATGGTATGGTAAGCATTGTCCATTATGCTTTGTGCATTAACCCATGGTCTTCGTGAGAGTTCTATGCGGGGCTAGGTGTGTTTCCATGAGTTTGCGTCAGGAGGAAGATCACATACAACCCATGGAGGATGACATCAAGCGCTGATCATCATCAAGATTGCGGTGTGAAAGTTCAAGTGGCGCATTGATACGTCTCCAACGTATCTATAATTTTTGATGGTTTCATGCTATTATCTTGTCAAACTTTGGATGTTTTGCATGCCTTTTATTTATTTTTGGGGACTAACTTAGTAACTCAGTGCCAAGTGCTAGTTCCTATTTTTTCCATGTTTTTGACCCCTTTCAGAGGAGGATTTTGAACGGAGTCCAAACATAATGAAACTGCCAAAAAGATTTTTTCCGGGATAGAACAAGATTGGGAAGCCGGAGAATCAAGGGAGGGGGCCACCAGGGACCCCACAAGCCCTTATGGCGCGGCCAGGGGGCGGCCCCCTGGCTTGTGGGCTCCCTAAGTCTCTGTTGCCCTAGGTTTTGCGCCTATATATTCTCTAAAATTCCATAAAAAATCAGGAGATCATCGAAAGTACTTTTCCGCCACCGCAAGCTTCTGTCTCCGCAAGATCCCATCTGGGGCACGTTCTGGTGCCCTGCCGGAGGGGGGATTTGGATACGGAGGGATTCTTCATCAACACCATGACCTCTCCGATGATGCGTGAGTAGTTCACCATAGACCTACGGGTCCATAGCTAGTAACTAGATGGGTTCTTCTCTCTCTTGGATCTTCAATACAAAGTTCTCCATGATCTTCATGGAGATCTATCCGATGTAATCTTCTTTTGCGGTGTGTTTGTCGAGATCCAATGAATTGTGGATTTTTGATCAGATTATCTATGAATCTTGTTTGAGTTTCTTCTGATCTCTCTTATGCATGATTTCATATCCTTGTAATTCTCTTCGAGTTGTGGGTTTTGTTTGGCCAACTAAATCTATGATTCTTGCAATGGGATAAGTGCTTGGTTTTGGGTTCATACCGTGCGGTGACCTCATCCAGTGACAGAAGGGGTAGCGAGGCACGCATCGTGTTGTTGCCATCAAGGGTAAAAAGATGGGGTTTTCATCATCGGTTTGAGATTATCCCTCTATATCATGTCATCTTGCTTAAGGCGTTACTCTGTTCGTCATGAACTCAATACACTAGATGCATGCTGGATAGCGGTCGATGTGTGGAGTAATAGTAGTAGATGCAGAAAGTATCGGTCTACTTTTCTCAGACGTGATTCCTATATGTATGATCATTGCCTTAGATATCGTCATGACTTTGCGCGGTTCTATCAATTGCTCGATAGTAATTTGTTCACCCACCCTGATATTTGCTATTTTGAGAGAAGCCTCTAGTGAACACTATGGCCCCGGGGTCTACTCCACACCATATTTTCAGCGTTACACTTTTTTACTTCGTTGCACTTTCCGCCTTCAGATCTCACTTTGCAATCAATCTTGAAGGGATTGACAACCCCTTTAAAGCGTTGGGTGCAAGCTCTTTTGTGTTTGCGCAGGTACTCTGGACTTGACGAGATTCTCCTACTGGATTGATACCTTGGTTCTCAAACTGAGGGAAATACTTACTGCTCCTGTGCTGCATCATCCTTTCCTCTTCAAGGGAAAAACCAACGCAAGCAAGTCTCCGTCAACGTGTCAATTTCTAGCGCTGTTGTTTGAGAAGTAGCAGAAGGATTTTTGGCGCCGTTGCCGGGGAGGATCAAGTCAAGACTCTTCCAAGTAGGTGTCGCAAACTCATCTCTTGCATTTATTTTGTTTGCGAGTTGCCTCTCATTTTCCTCTCCCCCACTTCACAATTTGCCTTTTTTTCGTTTGCCTTTTTAGTTTGCCTTTTCGTTCGCCCTTTTCTCGCTTGCTCTTTGTTCGCTTGTGTGCTTACTTGCTTGCCGAAGTCACCATGAAAGAAAACACCAAACTTTGTGACTTCTTGAATACTAATAATGATGATTTTACTAGTAGTCCGATTGCTCCCGCCACTAGTGCGGAGTCATACGAAATCAATGCCACTTTGCTGAATCTTGTTATGAAAGAGCAATTCTCCCGCCTTCCTACTGAAGATGCCGCATCCCATCTCAATACCTTCATTGAGCTTTGCGATATGCAAAAGAAGAATGATGTGGATAATGATGTGATTAAATTGAAGCTTTTTCCTTTCTCGTTGCGAGATCGTGCAAAAACTTGGTTTTCTTCTTTGCCCAAAAATAGTATCGATTCTTGGGATAAGTGCAAAGATGCTTATATATCCAAGTATTTTCCGCCAGCTAAGATCATCTCTCTTCGTAATGATATCATGAATTTCAAGCAACCTGATCATGAACATGTTGCACAATCTTGGGAGAGAATGAAATTGATGATTAGAAATTGTCCCGCTCATGGCTTGAGTCTTTGGATGATTATTCAAATCTTTTACGCTGGCTTGAATTTCGCTTCTAGAAATATCTTGGACTCTGCCTCAGGTGGAACATTCATGGAAATCACGTTAGGGGAAGCCACAAAACTCCTAGACAACATCATGATGAATTACTCTTAGTGACACACTGAAAGGTCACCTACTAGTAAGAAGGTACACGCTATAGAAGAAATTAACTCGTTGAGTGCTAAGATGGATGAGTTAATGAATTTGGTTGGTAGTAGAAGTGCTCCTTTAGATCCTATTGATATGCCCTTGTCTTCCTTGATTGAGAGTAGCAACGCTAGCTTGGACATTAATTTTCTTGGTAGGAATAATTTTGGCAACAAAAATGCTTTTAGAGGAAACTATGTTCCTAGGCCTTTTCCTAGGAACTCCTCTAATAACTTTGGCAACTCCTACAACAATACTCATGGAAATTATAATAGATTACCCTCCGATCTAGAGAGTAATATCAAAGAGTTCATCAACTCTCAAAAGATTTTCAATGTGTCCATAGAGGAAAAGCTACTCAAAATTGACGATTTGGCTAAGAGCGTTGATAGAATGTCTAGTGATGTTGATGCTTTAAAAGTTAGATGTGCTCCTCCCAAGATCAATATGGATTCAACTTTGAAAGCTATGCGTGTTTCCATGATTGAGAGCCAAGAAAGAACCGCCCAAATTCGTGCTAGACATGAATGGATTAAAAAGGCGTTTTCTCGTGATCAGAATCACGAAGATATTAAAGTGCTTGGTGTGAATCCCGTTGAATCTTTGTTTTCTTGTGTCAAACCTAATGATGATGGGGCTGTATATGAATCCACTTTGGTTGAAAAGTGCCCCAATGATTCGGAGTCCATCTATCTTGATGCTAAAAGCATTGAAAGTGGAGTAGAAGATACTAAAACTTTGAGTAGTAATGAAATTACTACCATGGTTTTCAAGGAATTCAATCATGATAGTTGCTCCTTGATTGAATGCATCTCCTTGATGCAATCCATGTTAAACTCTCCACACGCTTGTAGCCAAAACAAGGCCTTTACTGATCATATCGTCGAAGCTATGATAAAATCTCTTGAAGAGAAACTTGAATTGGAAGTCTCTATCCCTAGAGAGCTTCATGATGAGTGGGAACCTACCATCAAAATCAAAATCAAAAACTATGAATGCAATGCTTTGTGTGATTTGGGTGCTAGTGTTTCCGCGATTCCAAAGTCTTTATGTGATTCTCTGGGTTTTAATGAGATTGAAGAGTGTTCTCTTAATTTGCATCTTGCGGATTCTACAGTCAAGAAACCCATGGGAAGGATCAATGATGTTCTTATTATTGCAAATAGGAACTATGTACCCGTGGATTTCATTGTGCTTGACATTGATTGCAATCCTACATGCCCTATTATTCTTGGTAGACCTTTCCTAAGGACTATGGATGCTATCATCGATATGAAGGAAGGGAATATTAGATTTCAATTTCCTTTATGGAAGGCCATGGAACACTTTCCTAGAAAGAAAATAAGATTGCCTTACGAATCCATTATGAGGGCCACTTATGGTTTGAGCACCAAAGACGACGACACGTGATTCTATCGCTTTTATGCCTAGCTAAGGGCGTTAAACAATAGGGCTTGTTGGGAGGCAACCCAATGAGTTTATCTTTTTTTCTCTCTGTTTTGTTGCGTCCACACCATCATAATTCTGTTGTGATTCTGTTTTGTGTATTTCTTTTTGTGTTTGAGCCAAGCAAAACCTTTATGACTAGTCTTGGTTATGGTTGTTTGATCCTGCTGGAAAAACACAGAAACTTTTCGCTCACGAGATGATTTTTCATTTTTATTCAGAATGAGATTTTGAATTGATTCATTTTGCTGCTGGTTGTTATGCCTTTTGCCCAGGCAGTCGTAATTGTTCAGAATTTTTGAGGCACCTGAAGTATACAAAGTATACAAATTGCTACTGAGTGGTCTGTTTTTGACAGATTCTGTTTTTGTTGAGTTGGTTGCTCGTTTTGATGAAACTATGGTTAGTATCGGGGGGGGGGGGTACTATCCATGGAAAAGTGAGAATAGAGTAGCCCAACACCAATATAGATAGAATTCAAGTTTGCTACAGTACCAAAAGAGGTGGTAGTTTGTTTTGTTGTGCTAATGTTATCACGAGTTTCTGTTTAAGTTTTGTGTTGTGAAGTTTTCAAGTTTTGGTTGATGTTCTCATGGACAAAGAGATAAGGAGTGGAAAGAGGTCAAGCTTGGGGATGCCCAAGGCATCCCATGCCAAATTCAAGGACACCAAAAAAGCCTAAGCTTGGGGATGCCCCAGGAAGGCATCCCCTCTTTCGTCTTCAATCCATCGGTAACATTACTTGGAGCTATATTTTTATTCACCACATGATATGTGTTTTGCTTGGAGCGTCTTGTATCGTAGGAGTCTTTTCTTTTTGTTGTGTCACAATCATCCTTTCTTCACACCTTTTTTTTGAGAGAGAGAGAGACATGCACTCATCGTGATTTTGCTAGAATGCTCATAGTGCTTCACTTATATCTTTTGAGCTAGATATTTTTGCTCTATGTGCTTCACTTATATCTTTTAGAGCACGGCGGTGTGTGACTTGGTAGTTGGCTTATGCTATGAAAGTAGTCCCAATGGTGATAGGTACCCAAATAGGATACAAAAACCTCCAACTTCATGTGCATTGAGTAGAAAGAGAAGTCTTGTTTCCTCTCAACTATTTTTGAGACGTCGATTTGGTAATATTAAGAGCTATGTTAGTAGGGTGTTGTGAATCTAGAAATACTTGGGTTGAAGTTAGTGATTCCCGTAGCATGCACGTATGGTGAACCGCTATGTTAGGAATTCAGAGCATAATTGATCTATTGATTGTCATCCTTTGTGTTGAGGTCGGGATCGCGCGATGGTTAACACCTACCAACCCTTCCCCTAGGAGTATGCATTTAGCACTTTGTTTCTATTACTAACAAAAACAGTCGCAATAAGTATGTGAGTCCTTCATGACTAATGTGAGTCCATGGTATAGATGCACGTTCACCTTTCACCTTTGCTAGCCTCTCTAGTGCCGCGCAATTCTCGCCGGTACACAAACCCACCATATGCCTTCCTCAAACAGCCACCATACCTACCTACTATGGCATTTTCTTAGCCATTCCGAGGTATATTGCCATGCAACTCCCACCATTCTGTTTCATGACTTGTGTCGTCACTCTCATATTGCCATTGCATGATCGTAATATAGCTAGCGAGGTGTTTCCAACGTCATACGCCAAGCTAGATCGTTGCACATCCCGGTACACTGCCGGAGGCATTTCATATAGAGTCATCATCGTTCTAAGCTTTGAGCTATGAGTAAACAAAAGTGTGATGGTCATCATTATTAGAGCATTGTCCCATGTGAGGAAATAAAAAAAAAGGGGTCAAAGAGCCCAAAAAATAAAAAAAGAGAAAAAAGTCCTAAGAGCCCAAATGAAAAAAAGAGAAAAAGAGAGAAGGGACAATGCTACTATCTTTTTCCACACTTGTGCTTCATAATAGCACCATGTTCTTCATGATTGAGAGCTTCTTGCTTTGTCACTACCTTATGCTAGTGGGAATCTTCATTATATAACTTGGCTTGTATATTCCAATGATGGGCTTCCTCAAAATTGCCCTAGGTCTTCGTGTGCGAGCAAGTTGGATGCACACCCACTAGTTTTCCTTTTGAGCTTTCACATACTTATAGCTCTAGTGCATCCCTTGTATGGCAATCCCTACTCATTCGCATTGATATCTATTAATGGGTATCTCCATAGCCCTTTGATACGCCGAGTCAATGTGACCATCTCCTCCTTTTTGTCTCACAACCACCACCACACTCTATTCCACCTATAGTGCTATATCCATGGCTCACGCTCATGTATTGCATGATAGTTATAAAAAGTTTGAGAAAGTAAGAGTGCAAAAACAATTACTTGGCCAATACCGGGGTTGTGCATGATTTACACTAGTTGTGTGAGGATGATGGAGCATAGCCAGACTATATGATTTTGTAGTGATAACTTTCATTGGCCTTGTTATTTTGAAAGTTCATTATTACCTTGTGATACGTCTCAAACGTATCTATAATTTTTGATGCTTTCACGCTGTTATCTTGTCTTCTTTGGATGTTTTATGTACCTTTTATATCAGTGCCAAGTGCCAGTTCCTGTTTTTTCTGTGTTTTTGACTCTTTTCATATCTGATTTTGGAACAGAGTCCAAATGGAATAAAAACCCCAAAATGATTTTTTCCCGAACTGAAGAAGATCAGGGGGCCTCTGCGCCAAGCCAGATGGGATCCAGGGAGCCCACAAGCTCCCACTCCGCCACCAGGGGGAGGCGGCGGTGTCAGGGCTTGTGGCCTGCCTGGCTGCCCCCTGACCTAGATCCTTGGCCTATATATTCCCAAAAATTCAGCAAAAAATCAGGGGAGCCTCGAAAATACTTTTCCACTGCCGCAAGCTTCCGTTTCCGCGAGATCTCATCAGGAGACCCTTCCCGGCGCCCTGCCGGAGGGGACTTTGGAGTTCGAGGGCTTCTTCATCATCATCATCGCCCCTCCAATGACTCGTGAGTAGTTCACTTCAGACCCACGGGTCCGTAGTTAGTAGCTAGATGGCTTCTTCTCTCTCTTGGATCTTCAATACAAAGTTCTCCATGATCTTCATGGAGATCTATCCGATGTAATCTTTTTTGGCGGTGTGTTTGTCGAGATCCGATGAATTGTGGATTTGTGATCAGATTATCTATGATATATATTTGAGTCTTTGCTGATTTCTTATATGCATGATTTGATATCCTTGTAAGTCTCTCCGAGTCTTGGGTTTTGTTTGGCCAACTAGATCTATGATTCTTGCAATGGGAGAAGTGCTTGGTTTTGTGTTCTACCATGTGGTGACCTTTCCCAGTGACAGTAGGGGCAACAAGGCACACATTAAGTAGTTGCCATCAAGGGTAAAAAGATGGGGTTTTCATCATTGGTTTGAGATTATCCCTCTACATCATGTCATCTTGCTTAAGGCGTTACTTTGTTCTTATGGACTTAATACACTAGATGCATGTTGGATAGCGGTCGACGTGTGGAGTAATAGTAGTAGATGCAGAAAGTATCGGTCTACTTGTTTTGGACGTGATGCCTATAGATATAATGATTGCATAGATATCGTCACGACTTTGCGCGGTTTTATCAATTGCTCGACAGTAATTTGTTCACCCACCGTCTACTTGCTTTCATGAGAGAAGCCACTAATAAACACTACGCTCCCCGGGTCTATTCACATCCATCGTTTACACCTCCGCTTTTACTTTGCTTTGTTACTTTGTTGCTTTCAGTTCTCACTTGGCAAACAATCTATAAGGGATAGACAACACCTTCATAGCGTTGGGAGCAAGCTTTTGTGTTTGTGCAGGATCTTGACATACTCCTCCACTGGATTGATACCTTGGTTCTCAAACTGAGGGAAATACTTACTGTTCCTGTGCTGCATCACCCTTTCCTCTTCAAGGGAAAATCCAACGCAAGCAAGTCTCCGTCAACGTGTCAATTTCTGGCGCCGTTGTTTGAGAAGTAGCAAGCATCACGAAGATATCATGCTTGAAACTTTTCGTCCATTATGGTCGCAATGTACGTGTGAGGATGTTTTGAAGAGTGGCTCACCCATAGTGAGTATTGTGGTGCAATCAACTAGTCTTCATCGAGCCAGCGCAATCAAGAAAGGTGGTCCATCTTGAGGAAGTCAAGATCGTCATCATATAGCTCAAGTGGGCTATGTTAAATGTATAGGTTTTCCCTTGGTAGTTTTCTATTTTAATCATCTCACGGTGGTAGTTGGGAGACTAGGTTATAGGATAGATTGTCGTACCGTCAAGGGGGGATCTAAAGTGAGTAGCTTGATCGTATAATTCATTGAGAGCTCAAAGCATTCGCATCCTTCCATCATCTTTCATGGTTCTTGTTTGGTGTTTTATCTTTGTGAGTTTTAGAGCTTATGGTCATCTTTATGACATGCCCGGGTTCATCAAAAATGGAGTTCATATGCATCTTCTATGATGTTTTCAATGTTTGAGCTTTTCCCGGTTCTTCACTCATAGTGGTTTCACATCTCTATATCATTGGAATATTTATACTTCCTCTTCTTATATAGCTCTTGTCGTCCTGAATCCAATTAGCTTGAGTTTTCTCAATTCGTAGCTCGTATGCGAAAGTTATGGGAGTTCTTGTATTCATGCTTTTCATATGTTGCCCCAGCCTTGCGTGGAAAGGTCCAAGTGGTAGTACTGCTCCCTGGAGCAGAGGTACTACCTCTTATGATTGGTAGTACCACCCTGGTAGCGGTAGTACCGCTCTGGGGTGGAAGTGCTCTAGCTAGTTCTGCTGGCTAGTGCCGCTGCACGTGGGTCTCGACACTTTTCATGTTGGACCAAGCGGTTTCTGGAGAACTAGTGTAGGGTGGTAGTACCGCTCAGCCAGCAGTAGTACCACTTGTTACTACCGCGCTAGAACCACTCGGTATTTCTAGGATAGGTCTACAGCATGTCGTGAGCGAGTATAGGAGGCGATACTACCTCTTATGATATGTAGTACCGCTCCTCGCAACGGTAGTACCGCTCCGGCTGTACAACCGGCCTCTACCTCCCTCGTTGACTGCCGCCCTCTTCCCTAGTGGTAGTACTGCTCCCCATTGGAGCGGTACTACCTCTAATGGGTGGTAGTACCACTACCTGGAGCGGTAGTACGCTGATGTGCGGGTTGAGGGGGTAAGAGTTGGATTTTCCCTTCCTATAAAATGGGTTCTTCTTCCGCATTGAACCCTATCCTTTGAGCTCGTGTTCTTCCTCCATTGTTGACATTCTTCAAGCTTTCTAACTCTCAATCCCTCCAATGATTCTTTCTAGTTCTTGAGGGGAAAGAGAGAGGAGATCCAGATCCACATTGCCACCAATCACTTTCTCCTCTATGTGAGGGGAACCCCTTGGATCTAGATCTTGGAGTTCTTCGTGTTCTTCTTGACTCTTCCTCTCATTTTGTTCCATAGCATTAGTTGTTGTGGAGGTATTTGGGAGAGACAAACTTGGGAACTCCGTGCCTCCTTGCCATTGCATTTGGTGCATAGGTTTGGGTTCTCCACGGTAATACGTGGAAGTGAAGTTTGAGAAGCCTATTACTCTTGGGTGCTTGGTACCCTAGAGCTTGTTCTTCTTGGGTGCTTTGGCATCCTAGAAGCTTGGTGGTGCCTCGAAGCTCAATCATTGTGGTGTAAAGCTCCGAGCAAGTGTCGGGGTCTCCAATTAGGTTGTGGATATTGCCCCGACCATTCGAGGTCATCTCGGAGCGACAATCCATTGTGGTGAAGCTTCGTGGTGTTTTTGGCAGCCTCCAATTAAGTTGTGGAGATTGCTCCAACCTTGTTTGTACGGGTTGGGTGACCACCCTCAAAGGTCCCTTAGTAGAATCACGACATCTTACATTGTGCGAGGGCGTCACAAGATCACAGTGGCCTTAGTGGCTTCTTGGGGAGCATTGTGCCTCCACACCGCTCCAAACGGAGATTAGCATCCACAAGGGTGTGAACTTCGGGATACATCATAGTCTCCGCGTGCCTCGGTTATCTCTTACCCAAGCCCTTCACTTATGAACTTTACTTTGTGATAGCCATATTGTTTCTTATTATATATCTTGCTATCACTTAGTTGTTTATCTTGCTTAGCATAAGTTGTTGGTGCACATAGGTGAGCCTAGTTGTTTTAGGTTTTGTGCTTGACTAATAAAACGTTAGTTTTATTCTGCATTTGTTCAAGCCTAAATCGTAATTATTTTAAAGCGCCTATTCACCCCCTCTAGGAAACATCCACGTCCTTTCACTAAGGCAAAGGATTCTCCCTACGGCAAAACCCCGAAACAGGGATCCACGTGGGATCTCTTTGGGACACAGGTTAGGCGCAACGATAAAATTCTTCTAGAGGCACGACATATGGTTTGAGTATTTATAGGATTTTATGGAAGTGGTATCAGGTCAAGGTGGTTGTCGTGGGCCCCACATGGATAGGTGGCATGTCTATCCCCCGGTTGCACCATGTGTCCAAGTGGCCCACCTGTGGCTTGTCTTGGTCTTTCTCGAAGCTTCCTACATTTCTTCTTTCCCAAAACATCATGTTAAATAAACACCGTATTTTGACCTATGTAGATATTGATTTCATGTGAAACAAAAAACAAGATAAAATAGGAACTAACACCGAACACTAAATTAATAGTTAGTCCATAATATAATATAAATTTTCATAATAAGTATATCAAATGATAATATAATAGCATGAAATAGTCAAAAGTTACAAATACATCTCGGAGATTATTAGCTAGAGGCAAATAACAACATCTAATTTCAAAAAATTACTAACAAGCATAGGATGACTAGTAGGAAGCATATATAATACATGTTCAATTTTTTAATGAAATACTAGCATATTATGAGTAGATATCATGCCTACTAACTAGATTCTACGGTGGTTGGTATCTGTGTCATAATTAGGAGTATTGGAACCAAAGGTGCCTTCATGCTTGTAGTACACCATGATCTCATCACGATCATACTCAAGGTAGAGCAAGGTCCTCTCCCCAACGTCCATCCCCTAGGCATGTGCAAGGTCTCTTCAACTAGGGAAGACAAAATAGGTTTGGTGTAACTTGTTAGTGAAAAGATAAGTGAAGTTCTAGGTCATGTGCATTTTCATGAGTGTGCACTACAATTTTAGGGTTTCATCAAGCCGGTCACCAAACCTCTCTAGGAAGTCACTCGTTCTCCCAAAAGGAATGACCTCAGAAAAATTGCAAGAAAGCAATAATCAGACAATTTTGGGCACAACCATGAAACTCAGCCACAACATGTTTAACTAGAACATACCTTTATACTCCCTTCATTCCTTTATGTAAGGTGTATAATTTTCAGCACAGAAACCAAGGAACATGATTTTATACAATTTAGGACAAAAATCCCATGATATAATTCGTTGATTAGTGGCAAGTAAATCATCCAGGCTAGGAAAGGAAGAGATACGTACAACCACGAGAGAGATATTTGTCCTTTTTTCTTTACAAAGAGAGATACATGCAATTGGGAGAGAGAATGTTTGTCATTTTTTAGAGGGTTAAAAAGTCAACTACGTGGAATTATAAGAAATACGCCTTACATTGTAGAGAAGGTTGCTTCTCCGTGGACCCTTCGTGGGTGGAGCGTGATGTCTACAACACAACTTTATTCTTGTATACGTTGTTGGGCCTCCAAGTGCAAATTTTTGTAGGACAACTTCAAATTTCCCTCAAGTGAATGACCTAAGGTTTATCAAACCGTGGGAGGTGTAGGATGAAGATGGTCTCTCTCAAGTAACCGTGCAATCAAATACAAGAAATCTCTTGTGTCCCCAAAACACCCAATTCAATGGAAAATTGTATAGGTGCACTAGTTCAACGAAGAGATGGTGATACAAGTGTAGTATGGATAGTAAAAATATTTTTTTATAATATGAATAAATAAAACAACAAGGTATCAAGTAGTAAACTGATGGGGTTATAGTCCTAGGGTAGGGTCATAGGCCTGCCCTATGAGTCCTACCCAAGGACTATCCTTCATAAGGGATAAGGCCTTTAGTCATCTCCGACTGAATTAAGGACTTCCCATCATCCAGTCGGTGACGATTCCTCCATCATCCAGTCAGAGATGAACATTCGGAGTGTATCGAACTTACTGACTGGATTCCACTCTGTACATCGTAACCCCCCTGGAGGGTAACGTTCATACGTTTCAATGTACCTTTATTAGCATTTAAGACATACGTTACCTGTAACGTAGGCATTTATTCGCCACTACTCCACCCCCGCGCACCGTACCGTTGTGAAGGGTAGCGCACTCTATATAAGCCGCCCTTCCCCACTGGTGCACGGGTTAGCAATTCACTGTAATCCATATTCCACTCGACAACAAGCTCCCAAGAGCACTGAGACTTAGGGCTTTTACCTCCACCGTAGAGGGGCCTGAACTCATACAACCTTGCCGTAGCTAAGGCTCTGCCCATCCTTTCGTACCCTACACATCTACTGTCAGACTTATACCCACGACAGTTGGCGCCCACCGTGGGGCAGGCGTCTAAGCGACTTTTCGGTGAGTTTGCGACTACATCTTTTCGTCATGTCGTCCGGTGGTGATTTGAGCATGTGTCGCGAGATCCTCTTCGGCGCTCTCTCCTTCATCGTCGACGATTTGGCATGGCTTCAAGATGCCCCTCTTGACGTCGAGGCGCTCCCCAGTCGCCGGGCTACGCACTTCCGTGCCGGCGCCCGCGGCATCCTTCTTCTCCAGCAGTCGGCTCCGGTGTCGACCTTCGCCCCCGTCACGCGCCACAACAAGCGGTCTCGCCGTCCGCGGCTCCAGCATTGGGTGCAACATGCTCAGGCGCACCAGAGCGTGTCTTCACAAGTGGCAGTCCTCGAGTCGGTTGTAGTTGCGCCGCCATCCCAGTGCTCGGACTCAGTTCCGACTGAGTTCCCTTCCGAGTACGTGGGTCGCGGGCCTGCAGCCGAAGTGCACATGGCCAACTCCCATGAAAGCCCCCGCCAGACCGACCGGAACGAGCACGAGGTCGGCGAAATCTCCGGCGCTCGCCGTCAACCCCGCCGTTCTGCCAGTCGGCGTACTCGTCAGAGCAACGTGGAGGTGTTCCGCACACCCGTCCTCAACCTGGCTCCCGCCGCCAGGATAGCCGATTCCCTCCAGCCGACCGATTCAAAGGCTGGCCGAGGGATCGAGCAGATCCGTTCCCTGCTGCACACGGCGCAGCAACAAAATTCGGCGGTCTCCCAGTCGCACAACAGGATTCACAATAGTTCTTTTCGCGCAAACACGCATCGATCAGTTCACAGACCCGGATCTCATCAGCTACACACGGGAGGCCCGCTCCATGAATCCCGAAGATCGTCGCCGCTCACGCACCCCTCCGCGGGGTGGTCCCTATGGGCCCCAACATCCTGATGATCAGCGTTCATTCGGTGACACTTATGATCCAAGGCCCGATGCAAGAGGGCATATCGCTCAGAGGAGGGTCGACAGGGGCCAGGGCCACCGCGATGGTCACGATATGGACCGTCCGAGTGGAAGCACAACCATCGTCTCTGGTCCCGAGTGTTTCAGCCGAGCCATCCGTTCGACTGACATCCCTCCCAACTTCCGATTGGCGACGGGGATCAGCAAGTTTACAGGAGAATCCAAGCCAGGAACGTGGCTGGACGACTACCGAGTGGCAGTCCAGATCGGAGGAGGGGACGACCACGTCGCCATGAAACACCTTCCTCTGATGCTCGACGGCTCGGCACGAGCGTGGCTGAACCAGTTAGCCCCCTCAAGCATCTACAACTGGGCAGATCTGGCCCGAGTCTTCATCAGGACCTTCGAAGGGATTTCATTCAGCGTGAGCCCCTACGCGATTTCATTCAGCGTTGGACGACCCTCTACCACACGGTGGAGAACGTCACAGAGCACCTAGCAGTCTGCGCCTTCAAGGCAGGCGTGTGGTACAAAGATTTGTACCTGAAGTTCGGTCGAACAGGCGACATCTCCATGAGTAAGATGATGGAGATAGCGACGCGCTATGCAAATGGCGAAGAAGAAGACCGCATTCGGAGCGGCAAGCACAAAGCAGTCACCGATGGAGATGGGAACAACACTCGGAAGCAGAAGCAGGAAGCTCCATCCACTCCGCAGGCAGAGGCCGCAGCCGTTACCAATGCCAAGTTCAAGGGCAAGGGGAAGGCTCAGTTCACCCCCAAGAAGAAGCAGTTCGGAAACCCCATCCTGGACCAGCCATGTCCGATTCACACGAAGATGGATGAAGAGGGCAACGCCATATATCCGAAGCATACCACTCGACAATGTCGCCTCCTGCTCGAGGGGTTCGGCGAGGGGCAACCGAGTGAAAAGGGCAATGAACAGGATGAGGAGGACAAGGAGGATCCGTTCCCCCAAGTCCATGCAAATCTGATGATTTTTGCTGATGTTGAGAGCAAGAGCCGACTGAAGCTGGTGAACAGGGAGGTGAACATGGCCACGCCGACCAACCCCACATTCCTCAAATGGTCTCAGACTGCGATCACCTTTAACCAGTCGGATCATCCAGCACACGTACCCACCCCAGGGAGGCAGGCTCTGGTCGTCGACCCGGTGGTGGAAGGAGTCCGACTGCGCAAAGTCCTCATGGACGGCGACAGTGGTTTGAACATCATGTACGCTGACACTCTCAAGGGGATGGGCATTCCGATGTCCAAACTTAGCGAGAGCAGCATGCAGTTCCATGGAGTCGTCCCTGGACGAAAGGCCAAGTCACTCGGCCAGATCGCGTTGGACGTCGTCTTCGGCTCCGACAAGAACTTCCGCAAGGAAAAGTTGATGTTTGAGGTGGTGGACTTCCAGAGTGCGTATCACGCAATTCTGGGCCGCCCGGCGTATGCACGTTTCATGGCCCGTCCATGTTACGTGTACCTGAAGCTGAAGATGCCAGGCCCGAAAGGTGTGATCACTATCACAGGCAATCGGCAGCGGGCCGAGGAGTGTTTGCAGCACGGATCGAGGATCGCCGATCAGCAGATGGCTATCCTCGAGCTTGACGAGTACAAGAAGACAGTCGACCCCGCTGACTTGATGCGTTCGAAGAAGCCAGCTTCGGAATCCGCATTCCAGTCGGCGGGAGAGACGAAGAAGGTCAGCATCCACCCGACGGACGACACCGCTGCCCCGACGAACATCTCCACCACCCTCGATCCTAAATAGGAAGCCAAGCTCATCCAATTCCTCCGTGAGAACTGGGACATCTTCGCATGGAAGCCCTCTGACATGCGAGGTGTACCCAGGGAGTTGGCTGAGCACCGACTGCATGTGGATCCCGCCGCTCGGCCTGTCCGAGAACGCCTGCGTCGGTCCGCCGCGCACAAGAGGAAGGCAATCAGAGAAGAGGTGGCCAAGCTTTTGGCAGCCAACTTCATTCGCGAGGTACACCACTCCGAGTGGCTCGCCAATGTTGTTATGGTGCCCAAGAAGGACAAGTCGCTCCGAATGTGCATCGACTTCAAACATCTCAATAAGGTCTGGCCGAAATACCATTTTCCGCTCCCCCGCATCGATCAAATTGTCGATTCGACTGCGGGTTGTGAGCGTTTGTCATTTCTTGATGCCTACTCGGGCTATCATCAGATCCGTCTGTATAGCCCTGACGAA